>NC_088863.1:52975767-53027801 GCF_032884065.1 Artemia franciscana | reverse complement strand
TTTTAGCTATTTGACTCCAAACTAATCTAAAATCCATCTCTTGATATTTGTGTACTTAAACCAGGCATTGCCTAAAATCAGAACAGACGAACTGATCAAAATAGGATAAAAGGGGCAAAGTACTTAGTGTACTACCATGGAATCATTGTCGTTGAGAAACTGTCTTTTCGCAGACAATCTCATTATTTGCGTCTCTGACATTCCTTATAATTTGACTCTTCACTAAAGACTAAAATTTGTGTTTCCTATCTCTATTTTTAAATCATGTATCATTTCTTCGTTTAGTCCTGTCTTAGATATTGTCTCAACTTATTTACGGTTCACTTACTATCCTGTCTCTACAGATAATCCAGAATAAGGCATTGAGGATTGTTGGCTTATTCCTCACCCCACAGAGTTTTGAAATCTATTGGAAACCCAACCCCTCTTATTATTTCTTGATATTCATACACTCAAACATCTAAAAGAATTACAAACAGCAATGTGAAATTATGACATTCAATCTCCAAAAAAACAAATTCCATGATAAAATTATTGCCGGGGTCCTTCATTCTTCTGTCGATATTTGCTCCAAGAAGTTTCATCTTCCTTTACTTAAATCAGAAAGGAACGGATTTTCATTAGGGTACCAGATCCGACCTGTCACAGATAAATTTTATCCGTCTGAAGTATTTGCAAAGAGGCTTTAAGCAATGAAAAAATTATCTAAAGGATTCCCCTTGTCGGGATGTAGGAACTTATGAATGATGGAATTGATTTTCTTTCGGGTTAATTTATAGTCACGCTAGGAGGCCCTCTGCTCTTTCTTGTTGCTTTCCTTTTGCTGCTTCTTCTTTTCATTTTTCTTGATTTTGTCTCAAGATATGTGTGTTGCTTTGTGTTTCTCTCCAGTTACTTATGTGTTAAGCTGTCGATTATGTGTTATGTGTTATGTTATGTGTCGAGCTCTGCTCTCTATTGGCTAGAGTTGAAATCTTGTTGTAACTAGTTGTATTACTAAAGACATGGTGTTGTTTGGGGGTAAGGGAGGCAGTCACTTTCAAACAATTTGAAAATATTATACAGCCCACGCTCCTTAACTATCCGGATATGAACCCCTCTTGCCCCCCTCCCAAAAAAATGCTGGAGAATTGCCACCACCTAGCCTTGGTGGAATTTATGCAATTAAATTTAACATATATGGAAACCATATAGCTACTATCAACAAAATTTGACATTTTGTAATTAAAAAAAAAAAAAAATGATGGTGACTATCCCTAGTACCTAATTGTAGATTCTTAATAAAGGTCTTTAATAGAGAATTAAAATGGAATAGTTTTGGGCATCAAGTCACGGATAATTATAGAAAAAGCCAAGACAGATAGTCCATTTGAGTGAGAATAAAAACCTGACATTAATTCCCCCCCCCCACACCCTCATTGCCGACGTAATCATCTTCCACTTATGCTACACTCTTATATCACTCCACAATGCCCAACTAGAGTCAAGCATATTCGGTTCTTTCAGAGGCTTCACTGTTAATCACGCTCAGATTTGCAATTATGATGGAAAATCATCCATTCTAATTGCTAGTGGTGCTTATAAATGGAAAATTGTCCATTATAATGGATAGTTGGGAATTTAGTGGATAGTACGTAGGGAGAGTGGCAAACATATTGGGAAGTCGGACTTATACTGAAAAATGGATTTAAATGCCTGCCAGGAGTCTCAGGCAGGTTAACCCAAGAATTTAAAATTGATTGCCTGGAATGAGAGGTAAACAAGGGACGCTTGCCTATGTTCTTAGGCAGGTTCAACCAAGAATTTAGAACTGAGACATGAGACCAATAATTTCGCCTAGAATCAGAGGCAAACAAACATCTAAAGTCAAAATATGGGGCAATCAACAATGAGAGTCAGACAAATTTATTTCAAACCCAAAGCTTATATTCTTGACCCTTCCCCTTGCATCTCAACACTCCCTGAAAGTTTAAAATTACTCTCCCAATATGTTCCCGAGACATTGCAGATGAGCCGTTTTGCTTATACATTACTGTAAGAAAAATTCCAACTGCAACTTCTATCAGAAGAACTTCTCGGTGTATCGGTGAAAATCCTTTTTAGTTCCCTACTAAGCCTCTCTCCTAGCACAAAACTTCAAGGTCCCTTATCCCTGTCTCCCTTCCCAGTATTATCAGAGATTTTCACTCGATCCCTTAAAGCCGTTCTGAGATATTGTAGCCTAGATATGCAACTTCGAGCAATTGGGTACGCATAGTTTCTTTTGACTTCCCTCAATGTTTCAGTGTGAATCGGGAATGGATCGTAACATTTAATTCCTATCAAATCCTATATTAAAGCCCAACAGATTTTTTTATAACACTCATGTTTCAGCTCTTCCTTCGCCAGGTTTCTTTTCCGTACCTTCTGGAAAAACTCTTGTTAAATTATGATTGGTCGATTCCGATGACGTATAACTCACTTAAGCCAATGATTATAAAATCTTACTAAACAGAATTTGATTATTGGTTGACAATCAAAATCGCCATTTCATGAAATATATTCCACTAACTTATAAAAAAGACCCAAGTGTCGTAAATTTATAAATATTCAAGTTTCCTTAGGAAAGCTGATAAACTATTTACGTAAAGGAAAAAAAAATCGAAAGGATTTAGCCGTTTTGTGTATGGATTAAGTTTTCTCAGCAACAATAAAACGTAAAACGAATAGAAATTATTGCGTATATGAAGGGGATTGCCCTCTTCTTAACACCTCGCTCTACGCGTTGAAGTTTTTTATACTTTTAAAAAGGCTTCTTATTGTTCTAAACAAATGACTCATGTATTTCAGGAGTTTTTGTCCTAAAGAACAAAATATTTAAGGAGTTTTTGTCCTTTAGGACTTTTGTCCTAAAGGATTAGAACAAAAATGCTAACTTTAGCGTAAATAGCGAGACATTAAGAACAGGACTGCCTCCCCTCTTCCATACAAGTAATAATTTCTATTTTTTTAAGTTTTAATGTAGCTCTTATTTCATTTGAAAGAACTTGCTTGTTTTGAAATCCTTTCGATTTCAAGAAATCGAAAGGATTTAGCCGTTTTGTGTATGGATTAAGTTTTCTCAGCAAGAATAAAACGTAAAACGAATAGAAATTATTGCGTATATGAAGGGGATTGCCCTCTTCTTAACACCTCGCTCTACGCGCTGAAGTATTTTATACTTTTAAATAGGCTTCTTATTGTTCTAAACAAATGACTCTTGTATTTCAGGAGTTTTTGTCCTAAAGAACAAAATATTTAAGGAGTTTTGTCCTTAGGACTTTTTGTCCTAAAGGATTAGAACAAAAATGCTAACTTTAGCGTAAATAGCGAGACATTAAGAACAGGACTGCCTCCCCTCTTCCATACAAGTAATAATTTCTATTTTTTTAAGTTTTAATGTAGCTCTTATTTCATTTGAAAAAACTTGCTTGTTTATTTAATTTTTGGTCACTTTTCAATAATGCTTGGAAGTCTTCGTTTTTCACTTATTTGACTTTTCTCTTTTCATTTATTTTTAGGCAAAATCTGTTGCAAGGCAAAGAATACTTGTTCAATCTAATTGGTGACTTCTCTTTCATTGATCTCAGGTTGGTTTGTGTTTTTTGATTCTGTGTCTTTTCTCCTCTCGTAGAGTTCACATAAGAAGGTTAGATTTTGTTGTTCTTTTTTTTTCCTTTTTCTTATTTTTCCTTTGAGCACTGAGGACGTCTAAGCGGAGGTCCTTGTCGAAATATTTGCTTGATTATCATCTTCATATTTATTTACTGGCTGACAAAATCCTCGTTTTTCACCTATTTAATTTTCTCTTTTCATTTATTATTTCCTTTCTTGTTTTTATGCGTCTTGCATAGCCTCATATTGCATGCCTCATGCAATATTCAAAGCGTAAAACTACCCCAAATCACCATCAATAAATAAATCAAACCCAAAACGAACAGAAATTACAATAAATAACCGAGTTAAACTTAAAACGAGCAAAAAGTAACAAGATTAGGGTTGACAACCCTCATCACTTCTCTAGACAAGAACATAATTTGTACTTTACTGAAAATAAAATAAATTTTAAATGTTTTCACTTTTTTGACTTTAATAAATAAAGAAGTATTAAGACTAAGGAATACATTAAACTGACAATCCTCGGTTACTTGATTTTTTTTTCTTTTTGTTCTTAGAAAAATTCAAATTATGTTCTGGTCTTGAGAAGACATGGGGGTTGTCAGCCCAACTCCTTTTAATTTGTGCTCGTTTTGAGTTTAACTAGGTTATCTATTGCAGTTTCAAGGTTTCATTAATCTATTAATGGTGATTTGCGGTAATTTCACACTTGGAAGATAAGGAAAACTAACTCGTAGAATTTGACAACCCTTTCTTCCGTAAAAACTTAAACAATAGGAATTTGTTGGCTCCCAAAGCCAAATTTTGTTCTTGAGAAAACACGGGGGTTGTCAGCCCTACTCCTCTTGATTTTTGCTAGTTTTGAGTTTGACTAGGTTATGTATTGCAATTTCTATTTGGTTTGAATTTAATTTATTTATTAGTGGTGAATTGTGGTAGTTTAGCACTTGGGAGATAAGAAAAAACTAACTCATAGAATTTGAAACTCCATCATAGCTGATTCCAAGTCCGGTTGGGAAAGGAAGAGGGTTGGGCACTAGGCTTGCTACCTGTCCCTGTAAAAAAGAAACCAGCAACTGAATCGTCGACATTAGCCTTGGATATGACTACTACTTTTTAACATCCTCAGCATGCCCCTGGACCCTATTTTTGCTACGATGCAACGACTGAAGCTCGGATTTTGGAATGTGAGGACGATGAACCAAATCTTAAAAACTAAACAGATACTGAAAGAAGTGATATAGTACAATATAGACGTAGCAGCTATTAGTGAAACTAGATGGCTTGGTAGTGAGATGGAACCGCTACAAGATGGCTACGTCCTCGCGTACAGCGGACATGAAAGTAGACGCCAAGCTGGTGTAGGTGTATTGATGTTGCCCAGAGCTAGGTGAGTGGTGCCAAAATGGACACCTGTAAACGACAGAATTATTTACACACGATTCTGGTCAGCTCATGGAAAACTCTCAATCGTTGCCTGCTAACGATTGCCCCGTTGCCACCAACTAACGAAGCAGATGAAATAGAAAAAGACAACTTTTATGAAACACTACATAGTGTTGCTGCAGCAGAAATTCCTAGACACGATATTTCATGTGCCGTAGGTGATCTTAATTTGAAAATAGGATCTTGTCACAGTTACTGCCCTGAAGTCATGAATCGAAAATGGAGCGCTACATGTCGACTTCACCCTGAACAACAACCTTGTCATAGGAGGTACATTGTTTCAACACAAGACCATCCACAAATATACATGGGCATCACCAGATTGGCGTAATCGCAACCAGATTGATCACCTCATCCCCTCACGCATTTGGCGGAAGAGTCTACTCGATGTGCGAAACTATAGAGGCACTGATATACAATCAGAAAATAGCCTCATGGTTGCCAAGATCCATCTAAAGTTAAAGCGACATAGAAATGTAACAAGCTGACCACACACAAACCCTTCAATGTTGAGAAACTGAACGACAAGGAAACATTACGAATACTCCAGCTAGAACAATTAAATAGATTTGAAGCCCTGCAATCGGAATTAGAACCAAATACTGATGTCAAAAATATGTGGGAGAAACTGAAAAGCACGTACAAAGAGGTTGCAGAGGAGGAATTAGGCTATAACAAGAAAAAGAAAGAAAGATGGATCCCCAAAAGAACCCTGAACTAGTTGATGCAAGATGATCAGCCAAAATTTCCATTCTGTCGGCCTCAGACCCATCTGAATTGATTGTTCTGCAAGACTCATATTGAGAAATAGACAAACAAGTAAAGAAGAATGCCCGGACCGACAAGAGGCAATTTGTTGAACACAAAGCAGCTTTGGCAGAAGAAGCAACAAAGAAGAGAGATTCAAAAACAGTCCGTAGGTTAACCAATAAGATGATTGGAGTCAAGCCTAACAGGACTAATCTAGTAAAGGATGAGAACGGAGTTCTTTCGACGGACCCTTTGAAGATTGACAAGAGGTGGGCAGCCCACTTCGAGAACCTACAAATAGACCAAGAGTTAATGTACCGAAATATAGTTCCTGACATTCCATTTATGATTCTTGATGTAAATGAAGAGCCGCCGTCTCTAGAAGAAATAATAGGTGCCGTCAGAAAACTGAAGGACAGAAGAATGCAGGAGTAGATGGCATTATATTTGGGATGCTGAAAACTTCAGTCCACGATAGCATTACAATTTGGGTTGAAATGCTAACTCAGATATGGAGCGACCAGAAAGTGTCCAGTGACTGGACGAAAAGAACCATTATTAAGCTCTTCAAAAAAGGCGACGCACTTGTTTGTGGAAACTGGAGAGGCTTTAACATAATGTCGATACCTAGTAAACTTATGTAAATTATTATACTACAGCACCCACAGCAGAAACTGGACCAACATCTTCATGATGAGCACGGCTTCAAACCTGGAAGATCATTTGTTGACCTAATTTTTACATTGAAAATAATGGTTGAAGACACAAAGGAATGGAATAAAAGCCTGTATCTTCTTTTCATTGACCTAGAAAAGGCCTTTGATTCAGTTGACCGAGAAATCTTATGGAAAATCCTCCAACACCATGGAAAACCCCCCAGATAGTAGAACTGATTATCGTCCTGTACGAAGAAACAGAATGCTGTGTGCGAACAGAAAACGGAGTTTCAAGATATTTCAAAATCATGACTGGTGTCAAACAAGGATGTGTATTATTGCCACTTTTATTTCCAATATCAATGGACTACATACTCAGGCAGTCTACAGACTATGGATTAAACGTCAAAAGCAAGTAAATTGCAGATCTTGACTTTGCAAATGATATAGTACTGCTAGAAGATGCCAAAGATCGATTACAGATGCTATTCGGTGAAATATCAGGAAAAAACCCGAGAGGTCGGATTGTCGATCAACGTCGACAAATCAAAAAGTATGTCCACATCTGGCTCCCCCTAGCTCTTCAATGCTCTGATAAAACTGTTGAATAGGTCCAAGAATTTAAATATTTAGGAAGCTGAGTAGAGAATATTGGAGATGTAGCATTTTAAATCAAGAAAAGGATTGGACAAGCATCAGGCGCCTTCAACAGACTGACACCGATTTGGAGAAGCAACAAGTACTCACTTCGTTTAAAATTGCGAGTGTTCAAAAGCAATGTGCTGTCTATATTGATTTACTCCAGTGATTGTTGGAAACTCAACTAACAACTGGATAAAAATATGCTTGGATTCGAAAACATTTGCCTTCGAAGGATCCTCAAAATCAGTTGCCATCGGAAAATCACTAATACAGAAATCCGGCTGAAAACAAACCAGCGCGTAGTGACCGAAGTTACGAAGAAACTCAGGTGGATCTAAGGTCTAAGGCAAGAATTGACAACACTTTCGTCCGTAAAACTTTAAACAATAAGAATTTGTTGGTTCTCAAAACCGACTAGGCTTTCAATGGGAAGCTAAACCTTCTTAAAGTTTTAGTGCCACAACTTTTTAGCTTAATTTTGATGATTGTTCACCTACATTTTTTATTCTACTTTTTTTCTAATTTGGCGCTCACTACTGCCGAAATTGGAGAAGTTAATATGGAAAGCTTTTTGACAAAAACGGATTTACTGGTTTTTTTTCTCACTTAGTTTTTAAGATACTTATGGTGTGTGATATCCTCTATTTCACTTTCCTTAGCACTTCTCATCGAAACTAAAAAAAAAACAAAAAAAAAAACACACAACTCAAATAAAATTATCAAATTTGGAAAACTCTGTTTTCACGGGGGCGGGGAGGGGGTTTTTACGGGTGGTTTTTTCCACAGGGGGTATTTTACAGGGAAAGTATTTTCTACGGGTGGTGTTTTCAGAGGGGGTAGTGGTATATTGTGGGGGGAGTATATTCCGAGGTGTATTTTCCATGAGTGGGGGGGGGTATTTTTCGGGGGTAAATGCCTAGAACTCGATACCACGAGCTGTTTGATATCAATAACTTTGAATGAGTTAAAAAATGAAACCGCACAAGCAGCGTAGCGGCAAGGAGCAATATAGACAGATACAGGATTTTACGGGAAATATTCCAGTTTTCAGAAAAAGTTCCTTTTCAATTTTATTTTACGGACAAATTCTTGAGTTTCCAGCAATGTCACTTCCCGATATGCTTTTGGGCTCGACTAGGAAAGCAAGGTGGTCCCCGAAACAAAGGCTTAAACGTCATCTACTATCCCTAAGTAAGGAAAAAAGCAATCATTTTAGATAATAGTTCATGAATCACATGTTGCCGTTTGAAGGTTTGTGGATTAGATGAGAGTTCTTTAGAATAATAAATATTTTTTCTTTCTTTCTCACATAGAGCCATTATATGGGGACTAAGGAGAGGGAGGGCGCGCATGGAATCTTAAGATCTCACTTTTCAGGCCAAAGAAACATGTTTTAATTACTGCGTAACAACTAGCGCTTTAAATACCAAGTCTCAATTCGTACCAATTACGTGTACTCGACGTATTAGTCGTATATAAACTTATTTTGGGGGAGGAGACTCAAGGGAAAGGGAGACTTCCCCCCATGTCTCTTTCAGACAAGGAAGTCAAAATATTACGAAAAGGAAACTATCACTTACACTTACGAAACTATCAATTACCTCGAAGCACAAAAGTTTAACGATGTCGTACCCGATGAGAAAACTCAAGGATTGTTCTTGTCTATAAATGGTTTATGCCTCGTCAAAAAAAAACAGGGATGTAATTAGCTGATCTTGTCTTGCAAGACATAATATGCATTGCCTACAATAATTTCTTGCGTGCAGCATCAGTGTAACAGCATCATTCGATGATTGCAATAGTAACCTAATCGGTGCTATTTTCTTGACCTTCAGCTTTTCGTCACCCTTAAGTATTTCATTCATCAGTTATACAAAGTTACCACGGTTTGTACGTGTTCCTAATTCGTCAATATTCCTCAAAGTAAGACCATGACGGCTAAGATAGCAAAATGTATGAAAAACATACTTCATGCGATCTCTACTAAAAGATCTAAAGCCGAACTGGCCAGCCATGACAAAAACAAAGAAATGAATATAAAGAAGAAAAACGGGTCTATGGTCACTAAATGAAATTGAAGAGAAATTTTAGTTTATATACACTTTTATTTATATTTTTTGGTTTTATTTTCTTTTTTGTACGCTGGAGACGCTGCGAGCGAAATATTCTTCGTATTTGTGTTGTTTCTCGCCGCTTTCTTTTACTGGTCATAGACCCTTTTGTCGTCTTTACAGTTATTTCTTGGTTTATGTGGTCTCTATTTCCTGTAATCTCTTGAGATCTGGAGTGGATTAAGGCAATGACTGAAGATTTGTCCATGCTGACACAATGCCTATTTCCTCAATACCTATTTGCTTTTATAGATCAAATTTACTTTCCACTGAAAATCCTGACTCAGCGGAACTGCCCTCTTCCTCGTAGTTTCTTAAGCCATTAGACCTTCAATAGAAAAATACTACTACTACTAACTCAATGTAGCACCGAACCCCCTGAGGCCTGCACAGCTAGGCACCCTCCTCCTCCAAGCCAATCTATTCAGAGCCTCCCTCTTTACACCATCCCAAGAAGTTCCCATTTTCCTTAAATTTCTCCTTTCGACATCTTCTCATCCCATTCAGGGGACATCATTTCCGTTTTGACCTAGACGGTTGGTCGACGAGGACAATCTTTGGGACAAGCAATAGAAAAATGGGAGCAAGCAAAAAGAATGTACGAAGTCCTAGTTTCATTGTGGTCAATTAATTCTTAAGTATTGAAGTAATGTTCACTGACTTTCCTTTCGTTTAAAGTGGAAGCCAGAAATCTCTCAAGAATAGTTGGGCTAACTTGTCATAACATATCCTTGAGATAGCAGAAAGGAGGGTGGGAGGACTTTCAGCATTGGCCCCGACTGGACCGCTCCGAAAATACTATTATTGGATCGCACAGACGTGGTGCTAGATATCCTAATGGCAAGTGGCTGTTTCAGCTTGCATTTCATAATAACCTATCCATAACGAACACATACTTTCACCAGAAGAATGCCTACACTTTTATATGAAAATCGAGAGACCGCCATATCTTTGCCCAGATCGATTGTACATTGATCCGCAGAAGATGGAAATCATCGGTAGTCAACTGTCATGCGTTCAGGATCAACGCTCAGGATCTAATTAGCATGCTTGTAATATTTTTTTATTTGGACGTGGGACCTGGCCCATTAAGGCGGAGGAGAAGCGTCAGCTTGACAATTTGGCAAAAATTGTCTACGGGCCACAGGCAACATAAGGATCTCAAGGGGCTATATCGTAGAATAAGGTGCCCCAAGAGACTATGGCACTCCAGGTACTACTAGCCAACTCTTTCTTCATCAGAAACGATGTCTCATCAGAACCTTAAATAAGTATGTAAATGCTCAGAGAGAGAGAACAAATCACATAATTATAAGATCGCTCTGTAATAGCTAAACAGGTGCTAATAAATCTTAGGCAAAACTACAAAAAAAAGATCCATCAAAACGCTAGAAGGGGGAATAATCAAAATAAATCTTTTATTACATAATTAGTGCATGAAGGGACAATAAATTCTAGAATTTAGGGAGGGGAACGATTCTGAAGTTCTTACGTACGTTCAAATTACTGGGGGAACAATCTTGCCCTTCGATACCCTATTTAGCTTTAGTCTTCCAAAATTTTGGAGTGGATTTTGCAGCTTCAATTATTATAGAAAATTCTTCATTTTCAAGCAAATACAGGCAGCAATCCACTACTTTAAATCGTTTTCGCAACGATTCGCTGTTTCATACGCTAAATATTTAGAAAAAGAGCTCAAATATACCGGGATATTTTTCAAAATTCAACGTCTTATAGGAATCATTACCAAGAAAAAAATTCAGTGTTGAAAAAACTTTTGACAATTATCTAAAGAACATCTGAAAGCGTGTAAACATGTCAGGCTAACTTGATTGTGCATACATTCATAAATAAACATTTTAAACATAGTTTTTGATGCATATGTTTTACCTCCCACCTAGTTTTGAACATTTCGACATCCAAACACATTTTAGGAATGAATCATGTTAGAAAGTTATTACCCGAATTTGCAACTCATTTGAACATATAAATAATTATATTATTTATATCCATCCAGTTTTCATCTATTGTGCGGACCGAAACTAAAGTCCAAAACATATGTACTGCAATTTACTCCGCCCAATCACCCTTAATCCCGCCTAAAAATGAGTCAGTAAAGAGAAGGCAAGACAAATAAAAAGAACTTCTTATAGGAATTCTGGCAAATTTCCTCCCAAGCCTAAAATTACCCCTGAAAAGTTCAGCACCCCCCCCCCCCGAAGGAAAGTTCTCCTCATAGATTTCCCCCAGCAGAAAATCCCCCCACAGCCAAAAAATGTATGCATACTTCGGCTGTTTGCAACGTATGAAGGAGCATTGCTCGTATTGTCAAAGTATTTTATTAAATAGAACACAAAGTGGATTGTTTCTTAAGCGCAAGCTATACTTTAGCTTAAAGGTATGAAGGGATGGTAGTCCCTATAAATATTTTGATAATTTCCGTTTGTTTTCTAATTTAACATCACTCTTTACATTCATGAGAAAAAACTTGATATAAAATATATAAATATACATGTTAAATATATGCATACAAATATAAATATATATACATATATATAATATATATATATATATATATATATATATATATATATATATATATATATATATATATATATATATATATATATACATATATATATATATAACACTTCTATATATGGATTCTCATTGTCACTTGTCTTCTAAACGCAGACAATTTTAGCCTTTTCTTGATGCCATGACGTTCAGATGGACCTTAAATTAGAAGCAGTGCCTTTGTAAAATCATGATTTTTTGATTTATATTTAAATTTTGTCTCGGCTTATCTTTTGTCATTATGAAAGACACATCGCCGAACCTTTGTTTCTTTTAATTGTTCAGGTGGTGGGACAAAAGCTTTAGTCCAGGTCTTTGATTTTCAAAGGTATGGAAGGGATTGATGACCTTATTCATGTCAGATCCAAACCTAATCATCATCAATCTCACTTTCAATTTGTTTGGTTCGTTTTACCTCAGCTTGTATTTCGTCGTTATGAAATGCATATCGCCGAACCTTTGTTTTCTTTTAACAAAGGTATGATAGGTATTGGTGACCCTATCCATGTCAAAATCCCAAATCTAGTCATTTTCAGTTTAGACACTTATCGATTCTCGCTGTCCAGGTTGATTTCCGTTGACTCGCTCACAACCTCGGTGTCACAAGTCTTCTAATTGCGTGTGTCTTTGCTCTTCATTTTCATTTTTGATTCGCTCACATGCTTTGACATGCTCTAATTGTCATTTTCGCATATCTTCCAATCACCCGTGTCTTTGCTCTTCATTTTTGGATTTTTATTACTTCAGACAATCTAGCAATGGCCTATGCTTTAGCTACCCTTAAAGATGTCGCAATTGATAGTGCAAATTTTTTCTTTTTTGGGCCTTCCTGTATTATATAAATAACCGATGCGCTGGAGACTCAACAATCTTATTCATTGCTTATATGATGTCATAAGAAATGCATATATGATGTACTAAGAGGTCATTTTAAAAGCCAAAATTAAGGCTCTTAACAAATTTTCTCAGGCTTCTGAACTATCTAAATCATTTTTTATGCGATTATTTCCCAAAATACCAATTTTCCCAAAAAAAATTTGGAGCCGTATTCGAGAAAAAACACATAAATATACAATTATTGCTCGTTTATAAAGATACTATCTGATATATATATATATATATATATATATATATATATATATATTCAATAATAACTATGTTGAACCGTTACTCATGTGATTGACAACAAATGGTTTCATAGTAAAAATTTATTATCTCAGTGCAACTGCATTTGATCAATGGAGGAATTAATTTTTATTTGGCTTCTCTTGCTATGAGATTATAATACCCATTTCATTTTCCTGCAACAATTTCCACTTGAAAATGCATCTTCATGTCCATAAAAGGTTGATAATATTCAATAAAAATACTTCATAAGATTTTGAGATCTGAGAGTGAAATTATTCTGCAGCTCGAAACCCATTCAGAGCAAAAGCCAATATAAAGAACTTAGAAAACCCAACCTTGAACGCTCCTTTTCGAACGATCCAAGTCCGAATAATAATATTGTTCTTGGTTAATTTTTTGGTAGTCAATAACGGTGAGAACGAAAACGGATGCAGTAACATATATTCATTTTTAGGATAAAACTCCATTTTCGGTAACTAGGTAACTGAGGTTCGTAAGTCTATGCATAAGACATTAAAAAAAGAAAAAACGAAAAGAAAAAAATACCCAGAATGGCAGAACACCTCTGAATTACATTTTTTAGCGAATAAAATAACTTTAGATTGATTTTGAAGAATAGCTGATTTTTTACACGACTTTGAATTTTCCATTTAGGCTACAGACAATAGTTTTTACGCTGAATTAAATGATCAATTCCGTTATTTTCTATCTCTTATAATTTTTTGGATCAAAATGGATATGAAGCCTTTGAAATCGATCATGTCCTAACGGCTCGTAACGGCCCCTCTCCCTGAATAAAAAGTTTGCCCGGCTCGTAAAAACATAACAGAAATGAATAAAAACAAATTTTTGATGCTTTTTCTAAGGTCTTTTGTTGTAAACCCCCTAAAAAATCCTGAATACGGCCCTGCAGAGTAGATAAGAATTTGAAAAAGAAAACAACTAAAATCAAAACATCATGTGTGTCAATTCTTCTGTCAAACAAAATTTATTCAATCCTCATTCAGGTTAAAACCTTTCGCTCAAACTACTAAAATTAAAATAAATAAAAACTCTTAAATTTATTCCCGGAAGAGAAGCATTCGATTTGCCACGCTAGATCCAACAAGTTTAGCATACTCTTTGACTTCAGATTCATCATTTGCATCAACACATATACTTCTGTACTCAGCATAATTCATCATGGTTCTTTCATACAGCACCAAGACCTAGAAAAAAAGAGAAATCGATAAAGTTCTAACCGAAACTGATTTGAATCTTTACAAACCGTAAATAACAGAACTTCATGATGAAGGAGCACTCAGTTTTAGTGTAAGTTATTGTTTATTTCCTACCGCCCACTATGTTGTTCACATTGACAGAATATGAAATAAATTAATTTAACCCTTACTTAATCAGAATAATAACATCTTTCCTCCCTAATATAACCAAAGTAGCTAAATACCTAACTGTATAATCTAATCCCCTTGCGACTTCTAATGTTCTGCCTCAGGAAGAACTGTTGGTCCAATTTTATTCCTTGTAATAATATACAGCTTTAATATGAATTACTTGAATATAAATAACTTTGTTGATGATCCAGGACGTTACTGTCTCTAGTGATTTAAAAAAAGATTACCATATTAACTATATTTTACAACGCACAAACACCAGACTTTCCTTCTTTAAACATCTACAAAAATTGAGATGTCCTACAGCGAAATGTTTGTCAGTTTTGTTACATTTCACAAATACTACTTTTTATAGTCTCCAGACAAACTCAAGCTTCTCTTGTCAGTAGCCCCCCCCCATTGGACCTGACCTCCATCGTTATGCTTGAAAAATATCCCCGTTTATCCTCAATATTATTTTCCACTGTAAAACATCCAAGAAACGTCCCCCTTAGATAGTTGATGGGTTATATAAGTCAATATGCCCCACCTTTATCCTTACCCCTTCGCCTTTTTACCAGTAATTGTGTAAAGTTCGTTTTACTGATTTTAAACATTCTGTTTGTATAGCCTTTTTTCTGCCACTAAATTCCTTAAAATTTTTGTCTCCCTTCGTTACCATAACAAAACTTAATAAACCATCCCCATTGATTCCCTCTACATTTCCATCGTTTACTCCTCTTTGTGTTTTTATTAACTGGTTTAACTTTTTTATAAATTATGCTTGTTTTAGTTGTTTTGAATGTATTTTACATATTGGCTTAAAAATCTATTTTTTCCTCATAAATCTCATCATATTTGTTTATTTTTTATATTTATGTTTGTTTTAAAGTTTGACTCAGAAGTGCGAGTTTGTCCCATCAGGGCTTTAGCCAATTCGTAATTTTCACGCTGTATCTTTGGGGGTTCGAATATGATCCGAATATTGTAAGGACTCCATCATTTCCTTTCGCGAGGACAACCACCAGAATGGTTGTTAAATCTCCAATTCACAATAAGTAAGAATGATACGTAACAGCTATCTAAATTCTGAGGTGAAAAATGAGGAGAATATAAATGAGGATATCAAAATTTTCGTGATAACTCCTTCTAATACAAGGAAACGTCGTATATACACCAAAATTGATGGGAAGTGCGACCTAAGCTCATTGTTTTGCCATATTATTGCCGCAGACCAGTCCTTTGTAGGGAGGGGATTTGAGTATCAAAGTATCCTATCGACAGAAGTAGGCTCTCTTTGGATTTCATTCAACAGAAAATCTTCAACAGTAAGAGTTATAATCTCGGGCGACTATCCTGGATCTAAGCTCGTTGAAACTATGTCATTTTACTTTCGTGACGATAATATAAATGGAGTGATAAAAGATTACAAAACATAAATCAATTGGATGGTTTTACCAATCTGTTCTCCACTACCTTGATGAGGACGGGCGCAACTACCCTTAAAGTGCACCGAAAGTTATTTTGTGGGTAAATTCATTATTGAACTACATTAAAAACAAAAATCTGGGTTCCAGTCACTTTGCGAAGGTTTCCCTCCCAGGTTTGCTCCTTGTGCACTTCCAGCTTAACTGGTAAAAGGCTGAGATTAACTTGGTAAAAGGTCCCAAGCAGCAGTCCCTTGGGTCCTTAGGCTGAAGCAGCAGATGGTTTACAAATGTCAACCAAATTAGTCAAACTTGGGATTAACTTTGCACTAGCCAGTTTTTTTGTTTTTTTTTCATGCTAATGTCACACAATCTTTTCTAAAGTGGAAGTTTCAAATAGAATTTTGATATCAAGAATTTATGAATTTTGATATTATAGCACTTTACAATAAAATATTTCTTTGAATTAAATTTAGGAAGGATACTAAATACATACCTCATTCAAATCCACATTTTCTTCTTCATCCATTGCGTTGAGATCAGGATTTAACCTTGCATATTTTGTTTTGTCCAAAATCGGCACACATTTCTCGATTGGCAGCCATGTTTTGGTTTCTGGGCACAACAAAAAAGATGGGCTGTACTGTCCCTTGTATTTCATCTTTGGACAGTCGTGGATGTAAAACCCCAAGTAGTACCACTTGATATCTGGTATCACTTTAGAAAGATTCTGAGTAAAAGCCAATTCGCTAAAATAACAAATCTTTAATATCTAAAAGAACTTCCAAACAAAGATTCGGTTACTAAAATAATGTAATTTTGATAGTACATTCAAATTTTAAACATTTTGTTTTTTTATATTAATTGGCAGTGCACATAGAGATTGCAATTGCCAAGGAGTTGGCTTTACAGAGAAAGGGGGAGTTAGGTTAAGCTGCTTATTTAGCAGCATAAGAGTTTTTGTCCCAGGTTGGATCTCAGTATAACTGCCTAAAGTCGTAATTACCAAATGTGTAATCGCAAAAATACTAACATTTAGACTCCCATAAATGAATTTAGTAAAAAACTATGCTGTAGATCAACGTTTATAGTTACTAGAATTTTCCTTATGATTCTCATGATTTTCACGATACACTATTTTAGCTGAGTCAATAATCAAAAATGGAGCGTTTTATGAACTAAAAAAGGACACACTTTGAATGGATTTAATGTCTGATCAACTTTTACAGTATTTATGAGAACTTTTATTTCTTTCAGCAAATTTGTAAAATCACAATACATTTAACCATGTCATATCTAACTTCTCTTATCGCAGAAGAAATTGTGTAACAAAAATAAAAATATCTAATTTTGATAATGAAGCGACACTACCCCTTATAATTCGCAACAAAAATTAACAAGTGTGAGAAACCATTACTATTTAGGAGGGGAGGGAGGCCAGTCGCGTTCCAATAGTTCACCCGAATTCGTAGTTTAGGTAACTTTGGCCAATATATTACTTCTTGATCATGCACCTGGTTTTATTTCTTTTTGTCAACGCTTTTTCAAATGGCGTTAACAGTAAGCACATACAATCATCTTTACGTAAACGCGCCTTTAAACCCATTACATCACAAGCATTTGATTTTTCTACTCTCATAATTCATTGTGAACTTCCTTCTATGCTGGAAATAAGAATCGGGTAATAAAAGTACGAATATTCCACTGAGAGAACAACATCCATTGCCTGATATTTACTAATTAACCTTCGGTTCCGAAATGATCATGGTAAATAAAGTAAGAACTTACAATACCAATAGTAATCCGTCTTGACCGTCTTTACATCACCTTTATTCAGAAGCATATAAAACCCAGCACAAAATAACACAGAATGGTCACAGAAATTCAAGTACAACTTTGTAAGTGATTGTCGCCGTAAATGTCCACGATTTCCAACAATTTTGGAGTACCTCAGTTTAAGCTTAAATTGACTATCCCGAATTTTCTGAAAATGAAAAGAACTTACAGAACTGCAAACAGGAATCCCAAGCCATCGAAAAGAAGTGACTTGTGGTACGGAAAAAAACAGCAATCCAAAGGATGAGAAGAACTAATTCCATTAAATATAAGAAATTGACATTTATCTCGTTTAGCAATATTCCAATTCTTGCAAATGCATTAGCAACGGATCGGACTGAATGCACTAAAACGGCCTCAGTTCGGCTAATAAGATACAATTCATCAGCATAAGCTAAGTATGATACGTCTGTGAATCCTGTAAAAAAAGAACTGCGTATACCAGACAAAACATTTTCAATAGAAGCATTAAAGATATGAGGAGGGAGAACTCCCCCTGTCTGACTCCACACATGACTGGTATATGTTCGAAAAAATCACCATTTCCTGACTTAAGTCTTAAATAAGAATTTGAATACCAAAACTTCAAAACCAGAATCACAGATACATGTACACCAAGTTGACTAAGAGCATACCAAGCTTGAGCATAGGAAACACTTTCGAATGTTTTAGATATATCAAGGGTGCAAAAATGAAGACTATAACTACTCCGAGTGGCTTCGCTAATAAGCTGCACAAAAACACGATGAGTATGTTGACACCTCAGACCTGACCCGAAGCCGAACTGGTTAGCCTCATAATTAACAAATTCATCGATATGTGGAAGTAGAACATACTCAAATAATTTACTTAGAGTACAGTCGACGGTAATTGTCCTATACGAATTACACGAATTTAGATCTTTTTATTTCTTTAATATAGAAGTAACACTTCCACATAAAAATTAATCAGGAACAATAGATCTTGAAAGGCACATCTGAAATAATAACTGAAGATGCGATAGAAGTTCAGCTGACTTCGGATCTAGATGAGCCGCACAAACACGATCAAGGTCACTTGACTTTGACTTTAACCGTCGAAGAGATTTCACAATAGTAGATTTATCAATAGGTATAACATGTCTTTGGCTCACACTATTAGGACGAACCTTTGCCACTAAAGCAGTAAAACGGCTAAGAGCATCATAATTAATCACGGAAAAGATGCGTGTATAATATTTAATCCACGACAATCTTGGAATAACATCACTAGAAGAATAGATTTTTGGAGTTTCGACGCATTCAGCACATTTTGCCACTGTTTACCATTAGTCGGAAATTCAGCACCCGTAAACCGAACTGCACGAAGATGACGCTTATGAGCGGATTTTGTTCTCTGCTTGATGCTAAAAACTTGCAAGTTCCGCATCACACTTCCAAAAGGTCTTACGGGTGTTAAGTCACACGCGAATCAACGGAACAGCTATTGCTTCAGCCTATTTAATTGAAAAAACGATATTACAGTAGTAAGAGCTTAACTTACCACGAGCATCACTGACAAAGTAACCAGCGCCAGAAGATGATAAGGCACCGAAATAGTGGATAGCAGAAAAGCGAGAGTCGAAAAATAGAGTGACCAATTTGCATTTTCCCAATTACGTTTGCAAATCCATTTCTTAGGCTTAGGAGGAGCACCGAAACTGATTGCAGAGCTAATAGATAGATCTAAATTGAGAGGGAGATGGTCATAGTCTCTTTCCTCATCGTTAACATGAACATCAGAGGAATGAAGAAGGGGGTGAACACACACAATGGTCCAAATTAGAAACTGTTCCACTATTATGGATACATGAGAAACTGCAATCTTTATTTATAATCCTATGCGCCGCTGGTAGAGCATTTACCAGGGTCTCATATCGACTGGATGATAAATGAATGTTGCAATTTAGATCACTGGCAAGAGGCCATGAATACCCAAGAGATTCAATTCCGCTAATTAGACCCTGTAGCTTATCGCAAGACTTGGCAAAACTCGAGAACAACTGTACCGGGTTTCTATCATGCGACAGGTAAGCATTAATTAGGACAGAGTCACCAACTCTTACAGCTAGAAAATGCTCAGATGAGTGGTAGCACACCGGTGATAAATTTGCAGGAGTCCGTCTGATATAAAATGCGAGGCCACCAGAAAGCATACCCCGAGTCCGTCTAGCATTGGTACTAAACACAATGCGATCACGATTCTTTTGTAAAAAATCACGCTGCAGGCAGGAAGTAAGTGTTCTTGCAGGAGGACATCAAAACGCCTCAACTTTTGCTTCAGACTTGGTACTTTGTCTTTAGTCCCATTAATGTTAACCGAACACACCGAAATTTAGTAACAGTTCATTTATGAACGCGCCCTATAACGGTCTTAACAAGAGCCTAGAGACGAGGACAGGGAAAACTAAATGTCACATGATCATCACCACAGTTTGCACATTTTATCAGATCCATACATGGGGCGTCTTTGCAATACTCCCGAGGACCAGAGCATCTAGCACATTTATGGGAGATACTAGGTTAGCAATTATTTAGTGCTAACTGCTAACTAGGTTAGCAGTTAGCAATTATATGTTCAGGAGACTGGAATTTATTACAGCATCTCAGAATTTCCTTAAATTCACAGACACGGAACAGTTCGTATTCAATTTTCAACCCCAGTCTAAGAGCCGAAATAAGAGACCCTTGATCACTAAAAGCAATCTTGACACACCGGGAATTTCCAATCTGGGTGGCTTCAGCAACTCCAAAACAGTCCTTGAACAGAGATAAATATGTAACCTAATTGATGTTATTCGCTCAGTTGGATAGGGACCTAATCCGAATTATAATTCCAATCTGTTTCTATGCAATAAAATATCGTGTGTCACAAAAGAAATTGTTAAGTTTGCAGTATTGTATATCAAGCGCTGATTTTGACTTGATGAACTTAAAGGCTAAAGGCGGCAACGAACAGAATCTTCGTAATAATGCTATTACCAGGGTAAACCAGAACTGAAATTGGTGGTCTTCGAGCATCCAGCTGGATGCTTTTCCTAAATACTATACCTTAAAATTTGACATAGACATCTTAAAAGAAAAAAGCGAAAGACGAACAGAAATTAAGCTTCATAAAACGGATTCATATCATCGTTTTCTGTAAAGTTTAAACGTTCTTCTTTTTGCAAGTATGTCACTGTATTCACTGTGAGTATGTCATTGTATGTATGGCATAAGTATGTCACTGTAAGTATGTCTCTGCATTTTTTTCTTCATGATTTATATCAAAGTTTAGAGGAACCCTTTAAGCACTTCATGGTACTGTTTCAATTCACGAACTGAAATATGAGAAAGAGTAGCAAAATAATCACAGAGTAGCTAAATGATGTCAGTTTCGCATACAATACCACAAGGTAAAATTATTTTTTATATATAATGGTTGAGCTATAGGTATAAAATATTCTTTGCCCCCATCACGGCCATTATTTCCTGTCTTTTTTGAAGTAAATGCACTTCAAAAAACGCAATATGTGGATAAAGATCGGCAAAAAATTCATTTTCATCTTTGAACCCATTTTTGAAAGAGCAAGGAAACCTTTTCAAGCAGATCTACCTTATGAGCAAAGGTGATACCGTGAATCATTGAGACTGCGAATACTCTCCTTCAGAAGGAGTGAGGGTAATTTAGAATTCCAAATAGTTACCCTTACCCACAACGAAATTTTACATATTTTATATTTGAAGGCTTTATTTACAATCAATTTTTTTTCTTTTCATCAAGGTATTTCGTACGGAAGGAGGTGTCGTTGACTTTGGAGAGCTCATTCCATTGGAAATTAAAGTTCTTGTGTTCTTTTTAAGACTGTTCTTTTAAAAGTAATTAGAGAGCAAGCAGTTCCCCTCCACACACGCCCCTAATTCGCCCAAAGACATCCGATTAACATTTTGAGATATCCAATTTATTGTGCATACTTGAAAATACCATTAACTATACCTCTGGGGACGACAACACCCTCACAGTCCTTGGGAAAAGGGTTGTTAGTTATGCAATTGGCACACTGTTTACATATAGTAATTTTAAAAAGTATTGTTTACATATAGTATTGGGAAAGGGGTCATGTTTGACCCCAGGTGTCCAGAAAGTCTAAAGTTTAGGGGAATATTGGGGACATTGGTTTAGGGGTAAGGCTTAGGGAATGTCGAACTAAATCAAAACAAATTATGTACATGTAGGCCTCCAAAAGCGTGCATCATGAATATTTAAAAAACGGCTTAGAGCCTTAAATTGTAAATTTCAGCCCAGGTTGAGGGGAATGTTCAACTAAGCAAATTCCCTATGTGCGTACTACTACTGCTACTGCTACGGCTAAAACACTAGGTGCAAACAGGTTGTCAAAAGGACATTTAAGGAATATTAGCAGAAACAATTAGAATATTAAGTTTAAACTTTCACAGTATGTTGAGGGGGATGTTGAACTAACCAAAAGGCATCATGTGCATGTTAAAACTATCGCCACTACTACAATTGCTGCGAAAACAACTACTATTGAGGTTAAGGCTATTAAGCTGAAACTTTTAGGGAATGCTCAGAGGGGAAATGGAGGAAGCAAAGCAGGTTATCAAACTGGAAAATCCGGATATTGTGGCAATAGTAGAAGTTAAACCAAAAAACTACAGATACTTACCTACCGTCAAAGAGCTCAGTATCGAAGATTATTATCTGAATGAACAAAATCTGGAAGAGAATACAGGTAGAGGGATAGTCTGCTATTGTCGAAAAGGCATCAACGTGCATCCAATATCGAGGTCAACCGACACGATTGAGCCCAAAGAAAGTCTGTGGATCTGCATTAAGTAAGAAGAAAATACGGTTCTCAAAACCGAAGTAGTAAATCTAAAAAAGTCTTGTCTTCAAGTTGAACTTGTTTCAAAAAGACAGAATATTCTACTTCACGGTATACCAGCTGTTCAAGGTGGTAACTCAGAAAATGCTACTCGTGAGTTTCTCTCTGAATTAGGAGTCAGTAACGCAAATTCAATGCCCTTCGTCAAGTGCTATCGTTTGAATGGAAATAAACCACCAGGCTCTAATACTAGGGCAACGTCTAGGACTACACTAAAAGCCGGGCCAGTTTTCGTGACTTTGGCTAATTTAGCAGATAAAGACGCTATTATGAAAAATTGTGGTAGGCTGAAGGGATCTGGAAAAAGTATCACTTCCGATCTCCCGCGTGAATTGGCACGTTGTAGAAAAGAACTGCTATCTTTCGGCTATAATCTGCGTACGTCATCTGACACTTCAACTAGAGTTGCTGAAACCCGAGTAATAACGAAAGGGATTAGTGTATGGATTGAAGCGAAAAAGTCTTCAAAGAGTAAGACTTGGTTGCGAATAGAGGACTCATGTTTTGATCCCTTTAAACTATCTAGTAATGCGACCTCTGTGGTTCCCTCCCCCGCTGTGATAGTCGGAGGTGATGAGTAATATGTGTGATTTGTTCATTTTTTTTTTAGTGATTTGTTTGATGTTTGTTAGTTGTTGTTGTTTTGGTTTTTTTTTCGTAAGTTATGATATATAAATTTTTCTCCTGGATTGGGAGATTTAGTTATGTTTTTGTTGTTTTTCATTTTGTATACAAGTTTTTTTCTTATTCAAGTTTTCTGTTTTTGGCCTTTATTTTTTCTGTTTCAATTTCTTTTTTCACAAAAAATGAGTTCATCGTTCTGTTTGCCTAGTTGCTGTCCACATGTCATTGTTATGAAGATGCCAAGCTGGGTGGAGGGTGGCGCATGATGGATCATAGTTTGTATTTTTTTTTTTTTTTTAATTTGTCTGACTCTAGTTTGGGTGACATCTCCTCCTTGGGTGAGCGACTATCTCATCTTCAAAATAACCCAATTGATGTTCTTAGTTTGATAAATAATTCAGTAGGTCAGTCTAACAAATCACCATCAAATCCCCATTTTTCAGTTAGTAGTAAATACGTATCTGATTTAGATCGAGTATCCAAACTAGATGGAAGATTCTCTGTACTTCAGCTTAATGTTCAGGGTCTTTGCTCTTCGTTTGATGAGTTGAAAAAAATAGTGTGTAGTGGCCACCCTGACTTCATTGGTCTTTGTGAGACTTTCCTTGATTCAAAAAACGAATCTCTATTGCATCTCCCTGGGTACAAGATGGAATATTTGAATCGAAGTAGGATGGCTAAAGGTGGCCTTGCTGTTTATGTTTCGGAATGTCTTCCGTACTCTGTTAGACATGACCTGTCAAAAAATGAAGAAGGAATTTTTGAATCCATATTTATTGAGATTAAAACCCAAGCTATAGCTTTGATTGTTGGTAATATATACCGGTCTCCTAGTGGGTCTGTTCCCTCTTTCCTTCAGATTCTTGATGAGGTCTTGGAAATAATCCAACTTCATTCATGTGAACTTGTAATTATGGGCGACTTCAACCTTAATTTGTGTGACCGGAGGTCATCCTCGTCCTTGGATTTTCTTTCGACAATGCTCGCTTGTGGAACACTACCTTCTGCATGCATTCCAACTCGCATAACTAACACTACCGCTTCTTTGCTTGATAATATTTTTTCATCTCTGACGTTGGTGCGAAATTCTATATTGATGAGTGATATCTCAGACCATTTTCCTGTTTTTTCCATGTATGATTTTTCCGATTCGTTGCCAAGGAGGAGCCAAGAAGCTGGTTTGTCCTCTTTAAAATTTAATGATCAGGGCTTGCATATTGTTAGGTCACGGTTGGCAGGTCGTTCGTGGAGTATTTCTAAAAATGGATCTGACATAGATTCTTTGTTTAATTCGTTTTATGATTCTTTGAAAGAAGTTATCTTTGATACATGTAATGCACCCCAGTCGAATCCAGCATCGAAAAGAACAACCCCTTTGAATCCTTGGATGACCTCTGGACTTCTTAAAAGTTGGAGGAAGAAAAATTATCTTTGGAAGGCTTACAGGTGCTCTAAGCCATTTTCGCGTGATTCTCGGCTTCAACTTTTCAAAGCTTATAGAAGAGTTTACAATTCGCTTTGCCGAAGGGCTAAATCATTATTTTATCATAGAAAATTCTCTGCGTGCGGTAAAGACATCAGGAAGACATGGCAAGTAATCAATTCTGTTATCAGGCCATCTTTTCTGCCTCCTTCTGTCCCTTCAAGTGTCGTGATTGACGGGAAAAATGTAGAGGGTGAGCTAAAAGTTCAAGATGCGTTTACTTCCTATTTTGCTAATATCGGCAAAACTACAGCCTCTTCTGTAAGTCCTTCTTCTTCTCTACCTGATTTTAGGTCTTATCTAGGACCACCTTGTCCTAAATCAATGGCATTGGAACCTGTCGCTGAAGCTGAAATAGCCAGAATTGTCAATTGTTTGAGGGGTTCTTCATCCTCTGGCCCAGACCGTATTCCGACTAAGGTTGTCAAGTTCATTCTTCCTGTCATTGTGTGTGCCCTCACGAGACTTGTCAATCTTTCTTTTGAAAATGGTGTCTTCCCAAGTGCTCTAAAGCGTGCTCGTGTTATCATCCTTTTTAAAGGTGGATCAAGGAATGATCCTGCAAATTATCGTCCCATATCTCTTTTATCAGTGTTTAGTAAAATTTTTGAAAAAGCTATGCTTTCTCGACTTCTTGATTTTCTTAATTCTAAACTCTTTTTTCATGATTTTCAGTTTGGTTTTAGGGCCAAACATTCAACTGAGCATGCATGTGCAACTCTCTTGAATTATTTAAATTCAGCTCTTGACTCTGGTTTGATACCTGCTGCTCTTTTTCTTGATGTTCGAAAAGCGTTTGACTCATTAACACACAAGATTCTTCTTCTGAAGATGTCCCGTATTGGTATAAGAGGGAATGCTTATTCATGGTTTCTATCATATTTATCTGGTCGAGTCATCTCGGTTCATCCGGACTTTTCTAATCCTTCTGGAATAGAGTTTGGCGTTCCAAAAGGATCTGTCATTGGGCCGATACTCTTTTTAATCTACGTCAATGACCTGATTAATGCGGTTAAAAATTTAAAACCTACCATTTGCTGTCGTCTTTGTCAACCAGTATCCGTTACTAGCTGTGACAAGAGTTTGTCCTTATCGGATACACTTATTGCTTTTGCTGATGACAGTACTCTTGGCACAACCGGTAGAACTGAGTCTGATCTTCGTTCTAGGATGATAGCCCTTTTTGAAAGAGTTATCCAGTGGTTTGATGTAAATTATCTTGCCTTAAATGTCGAAAAGTCATGTTTTGTCATTTTCTCCAGAGTCTCAAAGGCTTGCGCTGATTTAAATGAAATAAATGTATCAAGAGGTTCTCTAAGTAGACCTAAGGATCGTTACGTTCGATTCCTAGGCATCTTGCTTGACGAAAATCTTTCGTTCAAGTATCATATTGACCTGATTAAAATGAAAGTCTCCAGGAGTCTTGGAATCCTTAGAAAGCTCAAATAGATATTTCCAGGGTCGATTCTTAGACTCTTGTTCTGCAGCCTAGTTCAGTCTTATGTTTCATATTGTTCTGTTATTTGGATGTCAACTTTTCCCTCGTCTCTGAAGCCACTTTCAAAACTTTATGATAAAGCAAGGACTCTTATTCAGGAAACTAACCGTTTTTCACTTAAACCCTTGCTTGATTTGAAATCTCTCTATTTTCTTTCTTGTTCTTCTTTCGTTTTTTTACAGTTGCACGGCCATCTTCCTGCTGTCCTATGTAATAATATATCTTTTGTTTCTGATCAATCGACTTATCATCTCCGCAGTTCCAACAATTTACTGGTTCTTCACACACCGTCAGTGAGGTCTGACTTCAACCCTCTGACAGCTTGCAACAGGATCTGGAACACGCTCCCAGAGTTCGTACGAAGCTGCCACTCGTTTGGTATGTTCAAAAATTATGTTAGAGATTTTCTAGCTAGTAAATAATTTTGTTTGTTTTTTTTTTTTTGTCTTTATTTTTTATTCCGGTTTCCCTTGGAGTTGATGTCTCTGGATTGAGTTGGGTATTTAATTGAGTTGGTGAAATCATGTGCTACTCCCTGCCTTGCTTGTCATTTTTTTGGAGATTATTAAGGTGGGCGACTCAATTTTTGGTTTTTGTTTATATTTTTTGTTGTTGGTATTTTTTTCTCCCCTGTTCTTTCCCGGCCATGGAGCCTTATGGGGGAGATTGTCTTGAAGTAATTTTTTTGTTTATGGATTTTAATGTTAAATAAAGAACTCAGAACTCAGAAGAACTCAGAACTAAAACGACCAGCGACACTGTTCTTGGGATCTGTTATCGTAGCCCCAACAACACTGACACATCCGACGAAGCTCTGTTCTCGCAAATAGCAGCATTCGCTAAGAACACCAACCAAAAGCTTGCTATTATAGGAGATTTCAATCTCCCTAAGATAGACTGGAATAGGCGATACACCACGGAATCTACCGCAAGCTTGACGAGTAAATTCTTGGACGTTATTAACGAACACTTTCTAGAGCAGCTAATATCTGAGCCAACAAGGATGCGGGGATCTGACACACCAAGTATCCTCGACTTGTTACTAGTAAGCGATGGAGACCTGGTATCAGATATTAAGCAGTTGTCACCAATCGGTAAATCGGATCACTCGGTAATTGTGTTTAGCTTGGAAACGGAGGTTTTGAGGACACGTGTGGCACTGAAACGTAACTACTACAAGGGAGATTACGTTGCTATGAGAAGAGAGCTTTCGGATGTCAACTGGACTGAAGAATTCAGTGGGTTGGAGTCGTTAGACACCATTTACACAAGGTTCACTAAGATTGTAGCCTCAATGGAAGAACAATTTATTCCTTGGATCTCAAGAAAGCCTTTGACAAAGTTCCCCATAAGCGTCTCGTCAAGAAGCTCAGGAAATACGGTCTCTCATCATCCGGGTCCTCATTCAGTCTTCTTCAATGGATTACGGACTTCTTAACTGACAGAAAGCAAGTTGTGTGCGTAGAAGGTTGTCTCAGCAATGCCGAAGAAGAAGTTCTTAGCGGAGTACCCCAGGGGTCAATTCTCGGCCCCCTTCTGTTTAATCTCTACATCAACGACCTAGTTGAGGTCATCAAATCTGACATCCTTCTCTACGCGGACGACACAAAGCTCTATCGCGTCATCTCGTCATGTGAAGACATTCACCACCTGCAGGCGGATCTCCAACGAATCGATGACTGGATGAGGAAGTGGATCATGGAAATCAATACCCAGAAAAGTCATATCCTGACTCTGGGTCCACAAAACTTTTCGTCCTCATACTTTCTTGGTTCCACTGCACTCACTCTTAGTAGAGAAGAAAGAGACCTAGGCATCTTAGTGGATTCTGAACTGAACTTCAGTAGCCACTATGAAGCTGTCGTCAAGAAGGCTTCCAAAGTTGCTGGTATGATCAGAAGAAACTTCTCGTGCGAGGATGACAAAATGCTTGCTACGCTCTATAAGTCCCTTGTCCGCCCGATTCTCGAGTATGGACATTATTCTACAAGACCATACTACAACAAGGGCATAGATGCTCTCGAAAATGTTCAGAGGAGGATAACTAAATTCTCTCCCAGGTTACGCTTCCTTCCCTACGAAGAGCGGCTTAGAAAGCTTGAAATCCCAACCCTCGCATATAGATTCCATCGTGGTGATCTTATTGAAATGTACAAGCTCTGCAATGGAGCCTATGATAACGTACCAGCCCAGAGAATCGTGCAGTTCAATAAAAATCATCTCCGAGGACATCAGTACAAAGTGAGTATGGAACGTTTTTACAAGGACATGGGCCGATGGACTTTCGGCAACCAAGTTGTTCAGCATTGGAACAACTTACCAGAAAGAGTAATCTGCTCCACAAACCTACGGACATTCAAGAAGGAAGTTGATGAATATTATTCAAGTGACATTTTCTCCTTATGCAAATTTAGAAGAAATGCAAATTAAGATTTTTGTTTTGTAGAGGCTTAACGGCCTGCCATCAAATTTGCGAATATATTTTTATTTAACTAAATCAAAACAACAACTGCATATAGGCTGCCAAAAGAGTACATAAGCAATTTCCCAGAATCGGAATAGAGTAATGAGTTGGAGCGTTCAAGGCATGTTGAGCTAACCAAAAGGCACTACTGATATACTGCTACTACCGCAGCTAATTGAGCTACTTCTTTTAATTTTCAGGGAATGTCTATGAGGATGTTGAAGTACATCAAAACAAACATGGCGTATCAGCAATACCTCAAGAATGGCTAACAGTATTCTATTTAAATTTTCAAGGCATGATGAGGGAGATGTTCAGCTGACCAAAAGGCAGTATATGGATATTATTACTTTTACTACGTTGCGAGCACTACAACTACTAAGAATAAGGGTTTTGAGGTAAAATTTTTGGAATTTTGAGCGGAAAGTTGAACCTAATCAGAACACACTATTTGCATGTAGGGTGTCAAAGGGACGTATCAGCAAAGTTAAAGGAATTTCTTATGGTATTAAGTTGAGGCTTTCAGGGTATGAAGGGGGTGATGTAAAAAAAAACAAAAGGTGCTATGTAAAACCTACTACTAATGGTATAATTGCTACTACTACTAAGGCTAAGGATAATGACATGAAGCTTTCTGGGAATGTTTAAGGGGATTTATATATATATATTTTAATTCGGAATTATTAGGAATTTCAGAAATGAAGATTAGTATATGTATTAAACAGTTAATTGACATTCAGTAAAGCCAGTTAAATTAAAACTAGATCTAAGACAGGTATTCAGCGCTGAGGCAGCATCGTCACTTTCACTTAAACATTTAAATACTTAAAAACTTAAAATACTAAATATATATATATATATATATATATATATATATATATATATATATATATATATATCTATATATCTATATATATAAAAATAAGTTGTCTGTCTGTCTGTCTGTGGATCAGGTGACGTCATGTTTCTGTGTCGGCTGACGTCATGAAATTAGTTGTCGTCATTTTTGTTTTGTTATGACGATGCTTAGTATATTGTAAAACACATTAATTTGGTTAATAATATACCATTTGAAACACCAAAATGAACATGCTGGAGTAGTAACTCGGTGAGAGAGGGTGTCAGAACGGAGAATGAAGGTCCCAGGTTCAAATCCTGGTTAGGCTAAAAAAGGTAAAAAACTAAAAACTAAAAAAAAAAACTGAAAAAACTAAAAAAAGGCAAAAAATACAAAAAAACTAAAAACTAATAAAAAAATAAAAAAGCTAAAAAACTAAAAAAACTAAAAAAAATAAAAAAAGGTAAAAAACTAAAAAAAACTAAAAACTAAAAAAAAAACTAAAAAAAGGAAAAAACTGAAAAATGGAAGAGAAAAAGAAAACTAATAAAATTAAGAATAAAAATAAAAAAACATAAAAAAGATAAAAACTAAAAAAAAAGTAAAAAGAAAAAACGAAAAAAAACTAAAAAAGCTAAAAAAAAGGTAAAAACCAATAAAAAACTAAAAAGAAAAAAAGGAAAAAAACTAAAAAAAATTTTCATCTAAAAAACTAAAAAAACCTAAAAAAGGTAAAAACTAAAAGAACTAAAAAAGAAAAAAATAAATGACGACACTCAAAGAGAAAGCGACCGGGACAAAAGGAATGTTCGATTAGCAATCAACAAAGCACCGGGACACAGGGAGTATAAATGACGACCAGGACATAAGTAAAAAAAAAAACTAAAAAAACTAAAAAGAAGGTAAAAACTACAAAAAAACTAAAAAGAAAAAAAAAAATAAAAACTAATAAAAAAACTAAAAATTCTAAAAATCTAAATAAACTAAAAAAGAAAAAAAAATAAAAAAGGAAAAAAATAAAGGAGAAAAACAAAACTAAAAAACGAATGTATATACAGACCGGGACACCGGGATACAAATGACGACCGGGACACAGGGAATATAAATGACGACCGGGACACAGGGACACAACTACAACGGGGACGCCGGGGGGCACAGGGGGATATAAATGACGACCGGGACACCGGGACAGGGAATGGTCGATTAGCAATCACCATCAACAAAGCTCAAGGGCAATCATTAGAATCATGAGGTATAGATCTGAATACGGATTGTTTTCCCATGGACCATTATATGTTGCATGTTCAAAAGTCGGTAAACCTGACAATCTATTTATATGCACAGACAATGGGACAGCAAAGAATGTTGTATATTCGGAAGTTTTACGTAGTTAAAAACATATATATATATATATATATATATATATATATATATATATATATATATATATATATCTATATTCACAGGTGGGACATAGGGACACAACTACAATGGCGCGTAACTAATATGGCGCGTAACGACTTACGCGCGCGGGGGGGCTTGGGGGGGGGGGCGCGAAGCGCCCCCACCAACTAGGTGTTTCCTCAAAACAGCTATATATATATATATATATATATATATATATATATATATATATAAGGGTTTCATTTGAAATTCTGACTTTGCCCCAAGTTCTCCCTGAAGGGAGAATCTTCTCCACTCTTCAAGTCATTTAACTACTTTCTATATTAAGGCAAATCAACATTGCATAAATATGTCCACCTACAGTGCTTGGATTTCATCATATTGATTTGTTATGCTTTATATGGGAAACTCTATATATGTATATGATCCAAAATCTTACCGCAATGAACCATAAGTCCCAAGGGATAAGAATTGATATTCTGTATCATAGTAGAAATAAACACTAGAAACACAACGAGGTAAAATATCGATGACTCCGACCGCAATCAATTTCCCGTCTAATCTGTAATGTTGATGGTACGAGCCACACATTCTCAGGGATTCATCACTGCCTTTGACTGGCTAAAACAGAAAAAAATTATAGCATCCAATGTACGCTCAAGAACAAAAGATAGAAGGAAGAACGAACACGTAAATTTATAACTTTCCTCAAAACCTTCAGCTGCATTAAATAAGAAGGCAACTGAAAAAAAAGGAAAATTTATTTTAATTTCAATCAACAAAAAAAAAACATTATTAAATGAAAAAATCTAGAACAAAACAAAATCAGCACAATAGTAACATTAGTTATAATTATTACAACGACATCAGCAGCGTTAAGTGTGATCGGCAGTGTAGCAGTGATCAGCAGCGTTAAGCTGCCTGAGGCCGAAAAAACACTCCACTATTCTTCCCTGCTAAGAGTCTCCAAGGAATCGCAGCTATCTCCTGCCACTCCAAAAAAAAAAACGCCACTCCAGTCTCGCTTGGGGATTTCAGGCTTTCGCTTACCCCCATTCAGCCTATTTAGCAAAAATATTGCAGAGACCAGTATTTATGCATACTGGGTGACCTCGAACCAGCCCGCTCATGAAGTTGGGACGTCATGAATTGGAGGGGACTGTTAATTCGGAAAAATTGGAAAACATTAGGTATTTTTAACTTACGAAGGAGTGATCGGACCTTAATGACATTTCATATTTAGAAGGACCTCGTAACTCAGGTCTCTTATTTTAAATCCCGACGGATCCAGAGTCATTGGGGGGAGTTTTATTATTATGGCATTACGGTATTTCATCACGAAATTGCCTGCACAGAATTACGCATGAAAAATTTCTATGAAAAACATTCCAGCACATCCTTTTCTCCTTTCCTCACCGCCTGTTTTATAGCTCATATTTAAAAACTATCAAAACCATTATCCCCGAAGCACCGAATTATCAATAAACAACAGTTTAATCAATATTACAGTTTAAGCACTAATCATTTCAATCAACATGGTGATAAACAAAAACAGCTACAGTATGCAAAACAAACAAGAGTGAAACTCTAACGATCAAATCATTCTAACGATCAAATAGTTTTATTATGATATCCGAAAGCCTGAAACTAACAAGCTACAAGCTATTAGCTCCAAAAATAGCTAAAATTATTAAGCGTGAAACTTACCAAAAGGAATTTAACTCAGTTGGTAGATTTCAAATTACAATATATTTTCCATCAGCGTTTTTCCTGTGTTTTCGTTTATTTTTTCTTAGTTTTCACTTCCGTTCCGCCAGTTATTCGTGTCGAAAGAGCAAATGGAGTGAAAGCTGTTTATCAATGTGACCAATTAATTCCCGAAATAAGCCAACCAATGTGTTTAGGAGGTGTTCCACAGTGAAATTATAATTATGTTGTATGTCCATGTAAATGTTTTTTTTTGTTTTTGTTTTGTGTTTTTTGTCTTTTTTCTTTTTCCCTTTGCTTGTATTTTTTTCTTTTAAATGTATGTTTGTAGATGTTGTTTTTGTTGTCAAGATTAATTTATGTCAAAGAGAAAAGTAAATAATTTCCCTTTTTTTCCCCCTTTTAGTGTGAGTGTGTGGTGCATTTGTGTGTGTATATTGTGTAGGTATCCGGTAAATAAATATTGAGAATTATGTTAGTTTGCAACTCATTCCATCCTTGGCCGATATTGGAAAGGAAAAGTATTGCTTGTATCTTTTTTCTGTTTGTATATTTTCTTAATCTATTTTCTTTTAATTCACTTATTGCTTGTGTTAAGGATAGTTATTTCAGTCATATTATTGTTGGTTATATTTATTTCCGTTTTTTAAAGGAAGTTATTAAGGGCTCTTTTAACTTTCATTCGTCCCGGGATTTACTGAGAAGAATAATATTGGATAGTTATGATGATTTTTTCTCACTTGACCAGTACCGTTTAAATGATTTTGAAAATGGTTGTAGATTTTGATAGATTGCGTCCACTTGAGAATAGTCCACTTAATTTGGCCCATTTGGAGATAATAGATGAAAGTAGAGGGATTGATGATTTTGTTGTAGAGGAAAGTAAAATAGCAGTACGCTATATTAGCCCGGTTGATATTTCTGAATCGATGCCTAATGATTCTCTTACGGTTTTCCACTTGAATTGTCGGGGACTGCAAAGCAGTGTAACATATTTAAATGAACTATGTATGTTTTCTGGAATTCAAATATTAGCTCTAACTGAAACTTGGTTACAGAATCATAATTCTAGTTTATTAGAAATAGGTAATTATCGATTGTGTCTTAAGAATAGGGAGACTCGTCAGCATGGTGGACTGGGTGCTTACATTAGAAAAGACTTGCTAGCTATAGAAAGAGATGATTTAAGGGTTAATAGAGAAATGGTATTTGAGAGCTTGGTATTAGAGGTTAGCAAGAAATCCAAGGTGTTTTATTTGGTTGTTGTTTATAGACCTCCGTCGAGCAATATTAATGAATTTTTTATGTTACTAGAAGAACAGTTGGACATGATTAGGAGTAGAAACTTACCTATATTTGTGTGTGGTGATTTCAATATTGACCTAATGAATCTGTTTATTAATACAGAAGTTAGCCAGTTTTTAAATATTATGCTGAGTTATGGGTTGAAGCCTACGATTACAGTCCCAACTAGGGTTACTATGAATTCAGCATCGTTGATTGATAATATTTTTGCTAATGTCAGTTACTATAATGCAAGTGTGATAATAAATGAAGTATCTGACCATTTTGGGATATTTTTGAGTGTTCAAAATTTTTTTAGTAAAGGTACTAGGCTTAACTCAAATTCACAAAATAGATATAAAAAAGTGATCATTGATAATAATGTGCTCATTCTTTATAAAGTAAAGTTAGAGAAATGTAATTTTGAATTTTTAAATAGTAATGAACTAGATATTAATGCTAAGTTTCAAAACTGGTTTTCAATTATAAATAGTTTATTGATTGATTGTAGTATTTGTAAAAATGCAACTCGTCGTAGAGAAACTCCAAAGAAACCCTGGATTACCCAAGCTCTTTTAAAGGCTATTATTAGAAGAAGGTGTTTGTTCAAAATGTGTGCAGCTAGTAACAGTGTAAGTGATAAAACAGAATACAAGATTTAAAGTAACCAGTTAAATACACTACTTCATAAAGCCAAAGCTGATTACTATCGTAATAAATTTAAATCTTGTGAAGGTAACCCTAGAAAAACATGGCAAATTATAAAATCCGTTGTAAGTCCTAATAATGATGGTATATTTCCTGACGGTATACATAATGATAGCACAACTGCTGATAGAATGTGCCGTCATTTTGCTAATGTGGGAAAGGATTTGGTCCAAAGTATAGTTATTTCTGAGCATGAAGGTAGTTTTAAGAAATATTTATCGAATGCAAGTGATGTTTCAGCGTATTTGAAGCCAATCAACGCTTCTGAGCTTTCTGAACCATTGAAAAATTTAAAAATTGGAGCTTCAGGCTCTGATTTTGTAACAGTTAAAACTTTAAAGTATATTTACCCTGTTATTTCCGGTCATTTAGTGTATTTATTTAATGAATGTTTAAGGACTGGGGTGTTTCCAAGTTGTTTTAAAATTGCAAAAGTTATCCTGTCTATAAAGGTGGAGATAAAAATGTACTAGGAAATTATAGGCCCATTTCTTTATTACCAGTAGTATCTAGATTGTTTGAGAAATTGATAGTTAAAAGAATGGTTGAATTTTTGGAGAGTAAATCATTTTTTAATCCAAATCAATTTGGTTTTCGGAAGGGTTTATCTACTGAGCATGCTGTTTTATTTTTGACAACTTTTGTGAATGATGCGTTGGATAATGGTATGAAAGTCGCTTCTGTTTTTCTTGATATTGTAAAAGCTTTTGACTGCGTTGACCATTTTATACTCATTGCCAAATTAGAAAATTACGGTTTTAGAGGACCATTTCTTGAATTACTGTCCTCGTTTTTAAAAGAAAGAACTCAATATGTACAACTAGGAGATAATGTTTCTTCAGTCAGTAGTGTTAAATTTGGAGTACCTCAAGGATCTGTTCTTGGTCCCCTGTTATTTCTAATTTTTATAAATGATATATGTAGAGCTTTTAATATGATTTCGTATGATCTTGACATTGGATGTGACGGGGGAAAAAGTAATTGTTCCCAGCTTTGCGGATGACACTCATATAACTGTGGCTGCACGAACAGGAATTCAGCTGTTGAGTCGTATTAGTTCTTGTCTGGAGTTTGTACACAATTGGATGAAGCTTAATAAGTTAAATTTGAATTATAGTAAATCTTGCTTTTTATTGTATGGTAGGAGCTCAAATTATTACCCTTGGATAGACAGACTTAATATTGCTGATATGGGTATTCTAAGAATGAATTGTACAAAATATCTAGGAGTTTTAATTGATGAATGTCTCAGCTTTAGAGAACATATAGATTATATTAGTCTTAAACTCGCTAGGAATGTTGGCATTTTAAGAAAGTTGCAGTATATTTTCCCAAGAGATATTTTAAGAACAATGTATTATTCCTTAATTCATCCTTATCTGCTATATTGTTGCAATGTTTGGGGTAGTACATTTCCTTCTCATCTCGATCGTGTTCGAGTTTTGCAGAATAAAGCGCTTCGAGTGTTATGTGGTGTAGGTTTTAAAGACTCGGTACAAAAGAGGTATATAGAATGCAAAATCTTGCCTTTAGCAGGACTTATTATTTTTTATCGAAGCCTGTTTATATATAAAATATTTTCAAAATTGTTTACCAATATGTTTTAAAAGTATGTTTGAATTAGGAAGTGATATTCATACACATTCTACGAGACAGTCCGATATAATTCGTCGTCCGCTTACTATTACTCGTAGATCTCAATTCTCTATTCGGCATCTAGGACCCCATGCATGGAATTGTTTACCTACGACTTTGAGAAACTTGGATAGCTTTCTTGAATTTCGGCGGGAATTAAAGCTATTTTGCCTTAATATTTATGGTTTTGATAGTTGAGTGGACCTCAAGTGGAGCCAAGATGTTGGTTTTGATTTTGGCGATACTGGTTAGGTGGTTTTAGTTTCTTTTTGTTTTGTCTCTTTTGAAGTGTAAATCCGTTTCGATTGAAATGCAGGGTAATTGATTTTTTCTTCTTCTTCTTTCTTTCTTTTTTCTTTTCCTTTTCTTTTCTTTTTATTTTTTCTTCTTTTTCGTATTGTTTTATATGTATGTGTATTGGGGTTGTAAGCCCAAAGAAGCTTTGCTTCGGGCCATAAAGATTTCTAAATGTTATTTTTCCTTCTTCGCTTACAGAAAAACTAAAAAAAGTACAGATTTTAACACATCGAGTTTCTTGGCCATGCTTTTAAAACCAAGAAAAAATAACCCCCTCCTTGAAAAAAAAAATGTTATTGTCGACTCTGAGGAAGATTATACTCAAGTTCTCCCCCCCCCAATATACAATTTGAAACATACATACATATAACCACAATATAAATTTTTGTTACTTCTATTTTACCTATCACCAAAATTTATTCCGTTTTGGAACAACAAGGAGAATAATTTGAATAATCTCCCAGTTAATTCCATGCTATCACCATTTGCAAGAATCCCCATTGCTACAGTTATTTCTTTCGTGAACTGGAAAACTTTTTCAAACAGAAATTATGCTATTTACTATCACTAAAACAACTCATTGAAGTACCAAAGACTTGATACCAGCAAAACGGTGCACGCTCTACCTATCCCCCTTCCAATTCTGTTCGAAGTTTTGCCCTTTACCTCTTCTACAAGTTCCAACTTCCTGAAAATCCGTTCTCTTTTTGTAATTTATCATTTTCCATCCGTAAAACATGGCATAACCCTCACTAACTTTTGTTGATATTATCCCTAGAAAGTGGGACCGAACAACAGTTTCCGTAGAGCTTTTTATTTAAATCGAGTACTAAACCCTTCCTTGAATAGTTCCGCTGGAAAAAGTAAGGATATCTTCCTCAACTTTTTGAAGCACAATATTTCAAACCATATGCTTGACCGACGCCTTTACTGTGGTTTCAAATGATCGCATTTTATTTTGGAGACTGATCTTTCTATTCTTCCAAACTTTTTTCAACTGCAGAAAAAACACCCTGTGTTTTGGCTATCCTGCTTTTTATATCTCCCCTGCAATAACAATCTTTAATAATAATACAACCCAAGTAAGAGAAGCAATCCACTTGATATATTTAACACCCATTCTCCACGACTAGGATGATTTAATTAATTAGCCCTTTCGCAATATTTCATTTGGTACTCAGTATAAAAAAAAAAGGTTTCTGATTTTTCTTAGGTATGTAAATTATTTTTTCCTCACTTTAGAAACGGTAAGAAACAGTATTGATTCAGAGTTCAAAGTCAACGCACCTTTCTTAGATTGGATATTTTATTAACATTAACAAATCAGTATACTTTTTCATACTGATTTGTCATTCAACGTGTGAACTAGAGAACTTGTTTGACTAGTCGAGATGTGATACAATCGAAGCGAAATTACTCGAAATGGAAGTTAAAGACCGTAAACTCAACTTAATCATCCACGGATTATCAAAAGAAAAACAGCAACAGACAGTTTTCGCGAATGTGTCAACATTATTTTCATCGACAATGGAAATCACGGATAACGTTCAATATTACAGTGCTACCGAAAGTCTCAGAAGTCGAACGTGTTTACCCGTAAGCCGGCCGCCCCTCCAGTTTTCCTCTCAGTATTCTCAGAAAAAAATATATTCAAGGTATTTTCAGATCAATATCGAAATTGAAAGGAACAGGGGTCCGGATCTGCACGGAGTTGCCGACCAAATTAAATACTGTGAGAAATGAATTACTGGCTCAGGGTAAGGAATTACGAGATAATGGATCCGTACAATTTACACGCCTGAAGCAAAAAGGTGCCAAATTGTGGCTTGAATACAAATCGGATTCAGAGTCGCAGTGGGAAAAAGTGTAAGATCACTAAAGGCGACTAGTGTGAGAAAATAAGGCCTACTCCGCTCGTGATTGATATATTTTGCATTTTTGTGTTTGTGTGATGTTGATTATTTACTTTCGTGTGTTACTTAGGCTAGCTTGGTTCAAGATTCTCTTCATTATTTTTGCCCCAGTTATTTCTGTTCATTTATACCTACTCAATATAAGTTTGCTCGAAGGATGGCAGGTTTTTCATGATTCATCATTGGCACGGGGTCCTTGTCACGCGGACTTGCTGGCACGAGGTAGGATCTTTCCGACTCTTTTTATATGAATTCTAAGTTTGCGGTTGTAGGGAGAAGCGATAGGCTGGCAGCTTTGAAGGGGAAACCTCTAAGCCTTTCGCTACTTTCTGAAACTTTTAATGTTTTTGGCCAAAGAGAAAATAACACTTTTTCAGAAATAAAACCGTCATCGTATGTTTCTCCTGATGAAATAAATAGACTTGAAGATAATTCGAAGAGAATCGGATTTATAAACACACAGGGACTAATTAGTTCTATTGATGAACTAAGCAGATTATTGCCAAAAAATCAAATTGATATTTTGGGAGTTTGTGAAACATTCATCAGTGATGCGACAAAACATAATGTTAAAATTCCGGGATATAATTTCATTGAAAAAAGTAGAGAAAACCATGGAAAAGGTGGCCTCGGGTTATTTTTGAAAGAAGGAGTGCATTTTAAACGTCTGCCAGAGCTCGAAAAATATGACCTTGAAAAATTGTGTAAAATTTTGGCTGTTGAATGTCGGGCCGGAATCGAGAAATTACAAATTTGTGTCGTTTATAAGCCTCCGTTGGCACCAATCCCGCTTTTTCTGCAATCTTTGGAATCCTTATAAGCATCTTTAGACGATAAAGATATTGTGGTCATGGGGGATTTTAATATAAATTTACTGAAAAATGATGAAAATACTCAAACAACTGAATTTATTTCTCGAATGACATCAAAATCACTGATTCCCTCATGTACAATCCCAACGCGGGTTTCACTCACTAGTGCAACTCTCATCGACAACATATTTTTAACAACACCAGCCACGTCTTCACAAGTTGTTTTAACGGATTTTTCTGATCATTTTTTGTTAATTTCCGATACGAAATATCAGCTTCAAACAAAAAAAAGCACCAGAAATATCACAACAGATTATCAATAAAAAAAAATCTGGACTGTTTAAAGGATAAATTCAATATTATCGATTGGTCTCGTGTATTTGATGCTGAAGACGTAAACTCTGCAATGGCTCATTTTTTCGAAAAATTTAACGCTGCTTTTGATGAGTCATGCCCCAGAGTAAAAACACGAAAAGGAAAATATAATCAACCCATTCAACCGTGGATATCGCCCTCCCTTTTGACCTCAATAAAACAAAGAAAACTGTCTTTATAAAAAATTGTTATCATTCCCAAGCGAAGAAAATAAAACAACTTTCAAAAAATACATAAATCTACTTTCAAAAACAATACATTTTGCTAAAAAAAAAAAAATTATTTTGATTCTTTTAGAGAAGTAAGTAAGTCACCAAAGAAAATTTGGGAGCTAATCAATTCAAGCTTAAATCGATCACACAAAACTTCTACACCATCAGAAATAAAGGACGCTCACGGTCATATAATTGAAAGGGAGCTAGAAATAGCTAACTACATGAAATTGCATTTCGCGTCAATTGGACAATCGGTAGCCAACAAGCTCCAACATAACCTGCCCCATGGTCAATGTGATTATCGTACATACCTTGTAAAGCCTTCTGTAAAATCTATGTTTTTAACACCGGTAACAGAGAAAGAGCTTGCCAATATTGGTAAGCTTTTATAAAATGGGAATTCCCCGGGGATTGATGAATTGTCTACGAACATTGTGAAAGTTATTTTACGGAGTATTAATAAAGTAATGTGTCATTTGATAAATCTGTCATTTAGATCGGGAACTTTTCCGGATTAATTTAAGAAAGCAAAGGTGATACCACTGTATAAAAGCTATGACCGGAGCAATTGCACGAATTACAGACCGATATCTATTCTTTCAGGTTTTTCTAAATTAATGGAGCGATGTTTTTATAATCGAGTGTATAATTTCCTTATTTCGAATGATTATTTTTCAAAAAATCAGTATGGGTTTAGAAATGGACATAGTACGCAGGACGCTATCCTGACAATGGTCTAATTTATTCACGAATATCTTGATAAAAAAAATGATTCCGGCAAGTATTTTTTTGGATCTTGAGAAGGCATTTGACACGATTTGTCACGAAATATAGTTGTTTAAATTAAGCCATGGCAGGATACGAGGACCAGCGCACGATTTTATCACATCTTACCTAACAGGTCGATCCCAAGTAACAACTATCAATAAAACAGTTTCGGATCCATGCTTATTGCCCAATATTGGCGTTCCTCAGGGTTCAATTCTGGGACCACTGCTCTTCCTAATATGCATAAATGACCTTCCATCAGCAACAGAAACCAACACTTGCAACACTTGCAGGGAAGTAGGAAGATGATGTCAAAGAGAAGCTGCAAATCGTGTTTTCCCAGCTCATTGTATGGCTAAAAGCTAATCTTTTGTCATTGAATGCCGCCAAAACGAAATTCATCATTTATAGTAGACTTGGACACAAAGCAAAAGGAATTTTAGCTATAATTGATCAGGCTACAGATATTCGAATTCAAAGGGTAACTTCACTCCGGTATCTTGGTATAACTATTGATGAAAATCTTTCTTATAAAGAACATTGTAATAGATCACGCGTTAAAATCGCCCAAGGAGTTGGTGTAATGAGGAGGCTTCAGCATTTTTTTTCCCTATGAGGTTCTACGACTCATTTATTTTGCCTTGGTGCATTCCCATCTTACTTATTGTCCCCTGATTTATTTAGCAACTTTCAAATATCATATAAAACCCATACAGACTCTTCAAAATCGGGCTCTTCGAATTTTGCAAAGATATTTACCGTCGCCTTCTTCCTATCCAAATAAATCTAAAACTGAAACTATATATTTATTAACTAATATTTTGCCTGTTCCAGAATTATTCACTCTTCATTCTTTTTTATTCAAGGTAAAATATAATCGCTCAGAACTGCCTTCGTACTTTCGTACGAGAAATTTTTTCCCTGAGCAACCTGACCATGTTTATGAAACCCGTAATAAATGGAGAATGCAGCACCTGAAATTAACCACTGAGAGAGCACGGTTCTCGCCATATTTCTCGATCATGGGTTCATGGCATCTTTATCTACCATATATTGACTACAGTAAATCTCTCCCACATATTAAAAAGCAACTTCATTCTATCCTTATAAATAAATTCAAGAATCAGTGATAAAAAAATCTTAAAGTGAATAGTTGTTTGTTTGATATTGACATTTTTTTCTTCAAATAAGTTGCCCGTCATCCGTCACCCTCACTTGCACACTGTTTTTGTTTTGTTTTTCGGATTGATATTTGCCGAGTGTCAGTTGTTTTGTGGGTGGGTTCCCGTCTAGTGGTGAGTCGTGGATTTATTTATATTTATTTTATGCATTTGTTTTTGTTTCTTTTTTCTGTCAAATAGGTGTGCTATATTGTTATACCGGGTCTTTGTCAATCGACCTTGTGTCTCCGGCTTGACCCTTTTTTTATATTGTGTGTCTTGTAAAGAAGTTTAAATAAAAATCTTGAATCTTGGATCCTCAAAATCTCTCCTTTATTCAGAAGACCTGGGAAAACCTTATTTAATTAATTTTCCAATATTAACAATAATAAACAAAAACAACTGACTCTGAATTTTTATGTAAACTGATGCATCGCAAAACAACCCTTCTGATGCACTACAGCCAAACAGGTAATTCTACATTATTCTGCTACAACTGCCAAAACTAACATAATTTATAAAATATTCGTCGTAAGACAAACTTAGAATTGAATGTTTCTCTAGGCACTTCTTTGTCGTCTTTTTTTGTCAATTCAGAACGTTTGCATAATGACAGCAGGTACTAACCCGTTAAAAACAATTTAGCGTAAGCCAAATTGTAAGATGGAGTTTCACAGTTCAGCTTTGACGAAATTTTCTAAACAGCAACAATCAAAAACAAGGCGAATACCCAACTTTGTACAAACTCCGGCCTTTCAAAAGTGGGCACCAAGGGTCTAACATATATAATTATTACTTTTCTGTTAGAGTACTTCAAAAGAGTACTTACCTTTAAAGGAGATTTGACAAGGAACCGCTCAAAATGTTTCATTGTACAATCGCTTGGTTTGTCTCCATGTACAGCCATCTGGTACTTTGCATATAGTGCATGCGACTCAGGTAGCGTTTCCTGAAACTCCATAGACGCTGGTGAACTCTGGACAAGAGAAATCTAAAAAAAAAATGACTAGCAATGAACTGCCTGAAACTATATTTCTTCTTTTTCATCAACTTGTTAAAAATCTGACATTGCGATTTTTCAGTCATTTTCATCTCGAATAATTATGGCAGGATTTTTCAGTCTAAATAGTATTAAAGGACTAATTGCGATAGGTTGTGTTTAATATTGCATTCATTTATCCCTGATGAAAGTATTGCTGAGACGAAATTCATAATATTTTTTCCGGAACTTCAAATATAAGCAGGGCTAGAAGAATAGATCCAAGTTTGGCATCACCAAGTTTGGCATAAAGTCTGACTTTCTGTTACTGGATCGAAAAGCTTATATCTATGGGTCGTAAGCATGAGATAGGTTTTTTATGGTTGACCATGTTTTATCTTGACAAATTGTGTTTATTGCGTTTTGGAAAAAAAACGCCGTTTGCTACTTTAAATCCAATTAGTTTTTTTCTTTTTATAAAACGCGTAAAAAGTGAAGCCCAAGTTATTTTGTAGCTTGGTCTACTCCTTAACTCCCTTGGTCTATATATATATATATATATATATATATATATATATATATATATATATATATATATATATATATATATATATATATATATATATATATATATATATATATATATATATATATATATATATTATACTAGCTGTTGGGGTGGCGCTTCGCGCCACCCCAACACCTAGTTGGTGGGGGCGCTTCGCGCCCCCCCCCCAAGCTCCCCCGCGCGCGTAAGTCGTTACGCGCCATAATAGTTACGCGCCATTGTAGTTGTGTCCCTATGTCCCACCTGTGAATATAGATATATATATATATATATATATATATATATATATATATATATATATATATATATGGTTTTAACTACGTAAAACTTGCGAATATACAACATTCTTTGCTGTCCCATTGTCTTTGCATATAAATAGATTGTCAGGTTTACCGACTCTTGAACATGCAACATATAATGGTCCATGGGAAAACAATCTGTATTCAGATCTATACCTCATGATTCTAATGATTGCCCTTGAGCTTTGTTGATGGTGATTGCTAATCGACCATTCCCTGTCCCGGTGTCCCGGTCGTCATTTACATCCCCCTGTTTCCCCCGATGTCCCCGTTGTAGTTGTGTCCCTGTGTCCCGGTCGTCATTTATATTCCCTGTGTCCCGGTCGTCATTTGTATCCCGGTGTCCCGGTCTGTATATACATTCGTTTTTTAGTTTTGTTTTTCTCCTTTATTTTTTTCCTTTTTTCTTTTTTAGCTTATTTAGATTTTTAGATTTTTTAGTTTTTTTTATTAGTTTTTAGTTTTTTTTTCTTTTTAGTTTTTTTGTCCCGGTTGTCATTTATATCCCCCCTGTTTCCCCCGGTGTCCCCGTTGTAGTTGTGTCCCTGTGTCCCGGTCGTCATTTATATTCCCTGTGTCCCGGTCGTCATTTGTATCCCGGTGTACCGGTCTGTATATACATTCGTTTTTTAGTTTTGTTTTTCTCCTTTATTTTTTTCCTTTTTTTTTCTTTTTTAGTTTATTTAGATTTTTAGATTTTTTAGTTTTTTTATTAGTTTTTAGTTTTTTTTTTCTTTTTAGTTTTTTTGTAGTTTTTACCTTCTTTTTAGTTTTGTTAATTTTTTTTTTTACTTATGTCCTGGTCGTCATTTATACTCCCTGTGTCCCGGTGCTTTGTTGATTGCTAATCGAACATTCCTTTTGTCCTGGTCGCTTTCTCTTTGAGTGTCGTCATTTATTTTAGCTTATTTTTCAGTTTTTTCCTTTTTTTTAGTTTTTTTTTATTTTTTATTGTTTTTAGTTTTTTACCTTTTTTTAGTTTTTTTAGTTTTTTTAGTTTTTTAGCTTTTTTACTTTTTTTATTAGTTTTTAGTTTTTTTTGTAGTTTTTGCATTTTTTTTAGTTTTTTCAGTTTTTTTTTTAGTTTTTTATTGGTTTTTACCTTTATTTTAGCTTATTTTTCAGTTTTTTCCTTTTTTTTTAGTTTTTAGTTTTTTTAGTTTTTTATCTTTTTTTTAGTTTTTTTAGTTTTTTAGCTTTTTTATTTTTTTTTATTAGTTTTTAGTTTTTTTTGTAGTTTTTGCCTTTTTTTAGTTTTTTTAGTTTTTTAGCTTTTTTATTAGTTTTTAGTTTTTTTTTGTAGTTTTTGCCTTTTTTAGTTTTTTCAGTTTTGACGTCACCTGATCCAGTTTTTTCAGGTGACGTCACCTGACCCATCCATCCATCCATCCACAGACAGACAACTTATTTTTATATATATAGATATATATATATATATATATATATATATATATATATATATATATATATATATATATATATATATATATATATATATATATATATATATATATATATATATATATATATATATAAGTTGTCTTTGTGTGTGTGGGTCTGTCTGTCGGGTGACGTAATGTTTGTGTGTCGACTGACGTCATGTTTTCAACTGACGAAATTACAGACCGGGACATCGGGACACAAATGACGACCGGGACACCGGTACAAAGGGAATATAAATGACGACACTCAAATAGAAAGCGACCGAGACAAAAGGAATGTTCGATTAGCAATCACCATCAGCAAAGCACCGGGACACAAATGACGACCGGGACACAGGGAGTATAAATGACGACCAGGACATAAGTAAAAAAAAAACTAAAAAAACTAAAAAAAGGTAAAAACTACAAAAAAACTAAAAACAACTAAAAACTAATACAAAAATAAAAAAGCTAAAAAACTAAAAAAACTAAAAAAGAAAAAAAAATAAAAAAGGAAAAAAATGAAAAATAAAGGAGAAAAACAAAACTAAAAAAACGAATGTATATACAGACGGGACACAGGGACACAAATGACGACCGGGACACAGGGAATATAAATGACGACCGGGACAAAGGGACACAACTACAACGGGGACGCCGGGGGGCACAGGGGGATATAAATGACGACCGGGACATCGGGAAACAAGGAATATAAATGACGCCCAGGACACTCAAAGAGAAATCACAGACTGGGACACCGGGACACAAATAACGACCGGGAAACAGGGAATATAAATGACGACCAGGACACAGGGACACAACTACCAAGGGGACGCCGGGGGGACAGGGGGATATATAAATGACGACGGCGACACAGGGAATGGTCGATTAGCAATCACCATCAACAAAGCTCAAGGGCAATCATTAGAATCATGAGGTATAGATCTGAATACGGATTGTTTTCCCATGGACCATTATATGTTGCATGTTCAAGAGTCGGTAAACCTGACAATCTATTTATATGCACAGACAATGGGACAGCAAAGAATGTTGTATATTCGCAAGTTTTACGTAGTCAAAAACATATATCTATATATATAAAAATAAGTTGTTTGTGTGTTATGTCTGTCTGTCTGTCTGTCGAGTGACGTCATGTCATCAGTTGTCGTCATGTTTGTTATGACGATGACGTCATTAAAAGTATTTAAGAAAATCGTTCAAAGACAAATTTTTAATTGCAAGAAGATCGTGGACGGAAAAATATTTAATCGTAAAATGACTGAAGAACCTACAAGGGCAACAGACACACAACTTTCGAGTTACGTCATGTCATCATGTCGTCATGTCGTAATGAAGTTAGTTGTCGTCATGTTCGTTATGACGATGAGGTCATTAAAAGTATTTAAGAAAATCGTTCTAGACAAATTCTTAATTGTAAGAAGATTGTGGACGGAAAAATGTTTAATTGTAAAATGACTGAAGAGCCTACAATGGCAACAGACACACAACTTATTTATTTATATATATATATATATATAATATATATATATATATATATATATATATATATATATATATATATATATATATATATATATATATATATATATATATATATACATATATATATATATATATATATATATATATATATATATATATATATATATATATATATAGTTGTCTATCTGTGTGTCTGTCTGTCAGGTGACGTCATGTTTTTGTGTCGACTGACGTCATGAAGTTAGTCGTCGTCATTTTTGTTATAACGGTGACGTCATTAAAGATATTTAAGACATATATGTTCACGTAGAAATCTATTAATGTTTAAGTTTAAAATGACTGATGAACTTGCAATGGCAAAAGCCGATGAAGATGCTCAAAGAGTCTATGCCAAAAAACTTGCTGCTGATAGAGAAAATCAGAAAAGAAAGCGTGCCGAGAATCAAAAGAACAGCAAGGAAACAGGCCTTGAGGCTAAAGAACGCAAAACCGCGCAGTTAGATGAAGATCCACCTGGACAGCGAGAGTCAAAACATATCAAAACTGAAAATGATAGCGATGATGATTGGGTTTGGGATTTTGACTTGGATAAGGTCATCAATGCCTACCAGATTTTAGTTAAAAAAACAAAGGTTAGGCGATATGTATTTCATAGTGAAGCTGAAAAATAAAGAAGAAAAAGAAAACTGAAAAAAGAAAAAATGTAAAAAACTAAAAAATACTAAAAAGAAAAAACACTCAAAGAGAAATTACAGACCGGGACACAAATGACGACCGGGACACAGGGAATATAAATGACGACCAGGACACAGGTATTTAAGAATATCGTTCAAAGACAAATTTTTAATTGTAAGAAGACCGTTGAAAGAGAAATTTCTAATTGTAAAATGACTGAAGAACCTACAATGGCAACACCCGAGGAAGCTGCTCAAAACGAATGTATTCAAGCCGAAGTAGCTGAGTTGGTAAAGCGTTATGTTTCAGGTTCTAGGTCCGAGAGGCTCCAGGTTTGAACCTTGGCTTTAGCATTAATACAAAAGAAGAAAAAAACTAAAAAAGGTAAAAACTACAAAAAAATGTTTCTGTGTCGACTAACGTCATGAAGTTAGTTGTCATCATTTTTGCTATGACAATGACGTCATTAAAGATATTTAAGACATATATGTTCACGTAGAAATCTATTAATGTTTAAGTTTAAAATGACTGATGAACTTACAATGGCAAACGCCGATGAAGATGCTCAAAGAGTCTATGCCAAAAAACTTGCTGCTGATAGAGAATGTCAGAAAAGAAAGCGTGCCGAGGAATCAAAAGAACAGCAAGGAAACAGGCTTGAGGCTAAAGAACGCAAAACCGCGCAGTTAGATGAAGATCCACCTGGACAGCAAGAGTCAAAACATATCAAAACTGAAAATGATAGCGATGATGATTGGGTTTGGGATTTTGACTTGGATAAGGTCATCAATGCCTACCAGATTTTAGTTAAAAAACAAAGATTCGGCGATATGTATTTCATAGTGAAGCTGAAAAATAAAGAAGAAAAAGAAAACTGAAAAAAGAAAAAATGTAAAAAACTAAAAAATACTAAAAAGAAAAAACACTCAAAGAGAAATTACAGACCGGGACACAAATGACGACCGGGACAGAGGGAATATAAATAACGACCGGGACACTAAAAGAGAAATTACAGACTGGGATACCGGGACACAAATGACGACCGGGACAAATGATTATAGCTTGAGTAGATGTGTTCAAATCGGGACTATGTCTAAAATTTGTCCCTATTGCAAGGCCTTGAAATTCAATGGTGAAACGATGGGAATGTGTTGCGCCTCAGGAAAAGTTAAACTTCCTCTATTGGCTGCACCACCAGAGCCATTGAAGACTTTCCTTACTGGAACTACGTCAGAATCTAAGCGTTTTTTGTCACAAATCAGAAATATAACTCATGTTTCCAAATGACGTCGTTTGGAGCCCAAATCGAAAATCCAGATCAATTTATGTCTACTTTCAAAGTAAAAGGGCAAATTTATCATAGAGCAGGGTCCCTTCTACCATTCTCAGGCGAGAATCATAAATTTTTACCATTGTACTTCATCAGTGATAGAAATTCTGAATTGAATGCACGTTGCGAAATTTCTCCCAACGTTGAAAGGAAAATCGTTTCCCAATTGCAACATCTTTTCCACGAAAATAATAATTTAGTGCGTCTGTTCAAAACAGCCATCGATTTGATGCCTACTGATACGCATAAAATTGTTATTTCCGCTGAAAAAACGCCTCCTGGCCAACATGTGCGTAGATACAATGCTCCAACTGTCGACGAAATGGCAATCGTTACGGTCGGTGATCAGTTTTTACCTCGAGATATTATTCTTCATTAGCGAAACGCTCAGTTGTTAAGAATTGCTGAAACTCATCGATGCTACGATGCCCTACAATATCCTATCATTTTTTGGGATGGAGCCGAAGGCTATCAATTTAATATTAAATTGATGAATCCAGCCACCAACAAAGAAATGAATAAGAAAAGCAGTGCAATGCATTATTATTCCTATAGACTAATGATTCGGCAGTAAGTATCGGCAGTATGTTGTTAATTACTTGCAACACGAGGGATTGAACCACGGTCCTTACTATTTCCAAGTGTAGCTTCATCCACTACGATATCACAAGGTGATGGATTAGGAGATTCAGAAAATACTAGTTATGGATAAGAGATAGCCTAGAAAATAACTAACGCATTATGACTAGTTTATCTCTTTTTTTTTTACATCTAGTATTCAATTAGGGGATTATAACTAACGCTAGACTTTATATTTTGTTCAAGTCAGAATTTTAATTAAAAACCAATGAAAACAACTTCTACCAGCGTATGAGATAAATTTGCTCACTACTCTTTAAATTTACTCTTTTCTTACTTTTGGTATTCCACCAGGGGGTTATAACTAATGCCAGATTTCATATTTTGTTCAAGTCAGATTTTATTTAAAAACTGATGAAAATGACTTCCACCAACGTAGGCTATGAGATAAATTTGCTCTTCGATTATTATGAGATAAATCACCTCTTTACTCATATTCCTCATGCTACTCATATTCTAGTACTAGCTGTTGGGGTGGCGCTTAGCGCCAACCCAACACCTAGTAGGTGTGGGCACTTGCGCCCCCCGAGCCCCCCCCGCGCGTAATTCGGTACGCGCCATGTTAGTTACGCGCCATTGTAGTTGTGTCCCTGTGTCCCACCTGTGAATAGAGATAGATATTTATATGTTTTTCATTACGTAAAACTTGCGAATATACAACATTATTCGCTGTCCCATTGTCTGTGAATATAAATAGATTGTCAGGTTTACCAACTCTTGAACATGCAACAAATAATTTTCCATGGGAAAAACAATCCGTATTCAGATCTATACCTCATTATTCTAATGATTGCCCTTGAGCTTTGTTGATGGTGATTGCTAATCGAACATTCCCTGTGTCCCCGTCGTCATTTATATATCCCCCTGTGCCCCCCGGCGTCCCCTTTGTAGTTGTGTCCCTGTGTCCCGGTGTCCCAGTTTGTAATTTCTCTTTGAGTGTCCCGGTCATCATTACATACAACATTCTTCGCTGTCCCATTGTCTGTGCATATAAATAGATTGTCAGGTTTACCGACCCTTGAACATGCAACATATAATTGTCCATGGGAAAAACAAATCCGTATTCAGATCTATACCTCATTATTCTAATGATTGCCCTTGAACATTCCCTGTGTCCCGGTCGTCATTTATATATATATATATATATATATATATATATATATATATATATATATATATATATATATATATATATATATATATATATATATATATATATTCCCTGTGTCCCAGTTTCTCTTTGAGTGTCCCGGTCGTCATTTATATCCCCTGTGTCCCGGTCGTCATTTGTGTCCCGTTGTCCCGATCAGTAATTTCGTCAGTTGACAACATGACGTCAGTCGACAAATAACTTCATGACTGAATAATTCTCAATCCTCATAATGACGTCTTTCGACAAACATGACGTCAGTCGACAGACACACAAACAAACAACTTATTTTTATATATTCTAGTATATATCTATCTTCTATATATATATATATATATATATATATATATATATATATATATATATATATATATATATATATATATATACTAGCTGTTGGGGTGGCGCTTCGCGCCACCCCAACACCTTGTTGGTGGGGCGCTTCGCGCCCCCCCAAGCCCCCCCGCGCGCGTAAGTCGTTACGCGCCATATTAGTTATGCGCCATTGTAGTTGTGTCCCTGTGTCCCACCTGTGAATATAGATAGATTTATATGTGTTTCAAACTACGCAAAAATTGCGAATAAACAACATTCTTGGCTTTCCCATTGTCTGTGCATATGCAAAGCCGTATGTACTAATAATGACGTCATATACAAACGCTCTTTTTACAAACAAACAAACATGCATCCACATAGCTCGTTTTTATATAGATAGATACAATACAAATTAACTGCGTAAAACTTGCGAATAAACAACATTCTTCGCTGTCCAATTGTCGCTGCATATAAATACATTGTCAGGTTTACCGACCCTCGAACATGCAACGTACAATTGTCCATGGGAAAAACAATCAGGATTAAGATCTATACCACGTTTTTCTAATGATTGACCTTGAGCTTTGTTAATGGTGATTGCAAATACTAATCGAATTGGGAATTGCAATCTTTTAAATTGAAAAAGCAGATCCGTTGGAATCATGGGAATGCGAGGAATAAGAACAGCCTCACCCTCATAAGGCCCTGTCAAGATTGTGGCCTCTATTAGGTTTTCCATTGTTTTTTTTTACGGCAAGTCGCGTGCCATTGCAAAGCTTTGGTGGGTTGATATTTCTTAAAAGTATTATTGGTACGCCTATTTTTAGTTGTAGCACGTGTGGTGTAAACCCTGAAGGATCTATGGAATTTAAAAATTCAGATGGATAATTAACCGCTTCATTTGGTTCCAAAACTGTGTCGACTGACTTGTAAAGGACTTCCTGGTCTCGAATCTTGTTCAAAACAATATTGTTGATTTCGTGGACGTCTATATTTATAAATGACGACCGGGACACAGGGAAATAACTACAAAGGGGACGCCGGGGTGCACAGGGGGATATATAAATGACGATGGCGACTCAGGGAATGGTCGATTAGCAATCACCATCAACAAAGCTCAAGGGCAATCATTAGAATCATGAGGTATAGATCTGAATACGGATTGTTTTCCCATTGACCATTATATGTTGCATGTTCAAGAGTCGGTAAACCTGACAATCTATTTATATGCACAGACAATGGGACAGCAAAGAATGTTGTATATTCGCAAGTTTTACGTAGTTAAAAATATATATATATATATATATATATATATATATATATATATATATATATATATATATATATATATATATATATATATATATATTCACAGGTGGGACATAGGGACACAACTACAATGGCGCGTAACTAATATGGCGCGCAACGACTTACGCGCGCGGGGGGGCTTGTGGGGGGGCGTGAAGCGCCCCCACCAACTAGGTGTTG
>NC_088863.1:52781578-52975667 GCF_032884065.1 Artemia franciscana | reverse complement strand
CATCAGCTTGTATACTTTCGTTTTTGAATTGGTATATGATGAAATAATTCAGACGTCATATGCGGACAGACAGACAGACAGACATAACCCACAAACAACTTATTTTTATATAGATATATATATATATATATATATATATATATATATATATATATATATATATATATATATATATATATATATATATATATATATATATATATATATATATATTATATATATATATATATATATATATATATATATGCTAGCTGTTGGGGTGGCGCTTCGCGCCACCCCAACACCTAGTTGGTGGGGCGTTTCGCGCCCCCCCAAGCCCCCCCCGCGCGCGTAAGTCGTTACGCGCCATATTAGTTACGCGCCATATTAGTTACGCGCCATTGTAGTTGTGTCCCTGTGTCCCACCTGTGAATATAGATAGATTTATATATGTGTTTCAAACTACGTAAAAATTGCGAATATACAACATTCTTGGCTTTCCCATTGTCTGTCCATATACAAAGCCGTATGTACTAATAATGACGTCATATGCAAACGCTCTTTTTACAAACAAACAAACATGCATACACACAACTCGTTTTTATATAGATAGATAGTTAGATAGATACAATACAAATTAACTACGTAAAACTTGTGAATATACAACAGTCTTCGCTGTCCCATTGTCTGTGCGTATAAATAGATTGTCAGGTTTACCGACCCTCAAAGATGCAACATACAATTGTACATTGGTAAAGCAATCTGTATTAAGATCTATACCGCATTTTTCTTGTGATTGCCCTTGAGCTTTGTTGATGGTGGTTGCAAATGCTAATCGAATTGGGAATTGCAATCTTTTAAATTGAAAAGGCAGATCTGTTGGAATCATGGGAATGCGAGGAATAAGAACAGCCTCACCCTCAAAAGGCCCTGTCAGGATTGTGGCCTCTATTAGGTTTTCCATTGTTTTTTTTACGGCAAGTCGAGTGCCATTACAAAGCTTTGGTGGGTTTATATTTCTTAAAAGTATTATTGGTACGCCTATTTTTAGTTGTAGCACGTGTGGTGGAAACCCTGAAAGATCTATGGAATTTAAAAATTCAGATGGATAATTAACCGCTTCATTTGGTTCCAAAACTGTGTCGACTGACTTGTAAAGGACTGCCTGGTCTTGAATCTTGGTCAAAACAATATAGTTAATTTCGTGGACGTCTACATTTTTGGGTGCGAGAATCGCTCTTTCACTTAGCCATTTATTATTTTTATAATTTTTTAGAATATTCGGAAATACTTTTTCAATCAATTCATTTTTGGACGTCACTAAATTACAGAAATCAGCAGGTAGTTGTATACGTCCTGAAATTGAGTCTACTGGGAGCTTTCCGTTTCCCATTGCCAGCAATTGATCTGAAAATGTTTGACCAGAGTCATCGTTTTGCAATCGGACACGCATATTTGTAGTTAATTTTAATGTTTTTACGTGTGCCCATAAATTAGAATTTTTCAGGCAAGCATTCATTTCGTCTGCAGGAGTTGATCTAGGTATTATAGGTAATGTTTGCCTGAAATCTCCCGCAAGCAATATTAAGGTGCTGCCAAAGGGTTTCGACTTCCCTCGCAAATCTTTCAAGCATTGATCAAGAGCCTCGAGCGATTTTTTGTGTGCCATTGTGCACTCATCCCAAATAATAAGTTTGCATTGCTGCAATACTTTACCCATCCCAGATGATTTGGAAATATTACACGTGGGAGTTTCTGTAGAATGCAAGTTCAGAGGCAATTTCAAAGCGGAATGAGCAGTTCTTCCACCAGGCAGCAATGTTGCGGCTATTCCGGACGACGCAATTGCCAACGCTATATAATTTTTAGATCGAATTGATGCCAGAATCAGTTTTATCACAAACGTTTTACCAGTACCTCCTGGCGCATCCAAAAAGAAAATTTCTCCAACGTTGTTATCGACACAATGCATTATCGTATCATAAATGTCTTTTTGTTCCGACGTTAACTTGGAAATGTTATTTTGTACATACGACAATAGATCACTCGTATTGTAACTTTGTTCACGATCCAATTCTACACATCTCGAAACAGCAGCGATACGGTTAGGTGAAGGCATTCCCAAACCCTGAAGAGGTTTGTTTGCCATACTTATGCACAAATCTTCTATAACAACTAAAGTGTAGTTATAAATTTCTGATGTAAAATCAAAAGTCATGTCTGACGTCTCTAACTGTTTTCGATGAAGTATATCTTCGGACATTTTTGACTTATATTTTTCCCATAAATCTGTAGGAGCTGATGGAGAGCAAGTTGTTAAAATGATGCCAAACAATGCACGAATTTGACTTGGGGTTGACGTTTCGCACGCGTCATTGATGCAGTTATCCCAGTGTTGGTCATTCTCCAATAAATTCAGAGCTTGGCATGCACTACGGTAAGTGTCATGTATAGTACCATTTACAGTCCTCAAATACTCAAAGGATGTCGGACCGGGTACATTCACCAAAAGCAGGCGTAGAAAGAAGCATTCATGTTGATTGGGGTGAACGGTGTAGAGTCTTCCTATCGTGGTATCTTTGAAGATGGTAGGTTGGCCGTCGACTGACTTACCCTGTTTTCGACGTTCAAATACTTTATTTTTAGTATTCCACGTGTAATACGAAGGCACTTCAGTATACAGCAGTTTTTTTTGCAAAAGAATCATTTTTGCAAAGCGAAAAAAAAGCTGTTAATGTTGTATCCGGTGGATTCAGGACTCTTTGTTGCACGTTGGTTTCCGTGAAATAAACACGTTGACCATTCTGTAAATGTACCGCTAAGTGAACAACAGCTGGACTACGTTCATGTATCGGAAATGAAAGAATTCGCCAAACAGCTTCATTACTGCTTATGTATCTTCCAGCCTGATATTCTACGATTTCATCGAAATCTTTGATTTCGGACTGCAAGCCAAAAACTGCCATGTCACTGCCTTTGTTGACGTATTTACATATGTATTTGATTGCCTTTACGGAATTACAGTATTCAACGTTTATGTGTGCATTAAATGTTTTTGATAATAAAGGGGAATATGGAACAACCCACTGGTTATCTACTTCGATGGTGGTACCGTTACGCTTCTTTATTATTGCTGTTTTACCGCCATCTTCAGTAGATCTTCTTCTATATTGTGGGTAACCATCAGAAATATTTATGCAATTACCAGTTTCTACATTTTTAGTTTCAGTTTGCTTTTCAGTTTAGTTTCATTTTTATATATATTTAAGATATAATCTGGCGTAACGGACAGACAACTTATTTTTATATATATAGAAGATAGATTTTTATATATATAGATACAGTTTCTTCTTTAATTTTTTTTCTTTTTTAGTTTTTTCTTTTTTTTAGTTTCTTCTTTTTATTGATTTGTTTTCTTCAATTTGTCAATGTTCATTCTAACATTGACGCTTGGAAAAATCTTTACGTGCCAAGCATGCTAAAGCTCCAACAATTTATATTAAACCTCAAATATGGGGTATCTGTTTTAAGGTTTTCGGATTACTTTAATCTATTGTCAAAATATATTGAAATATTTGTGCAATTCCCAGTTTTTTTTGTTTTTTCTTTTTTTTAGTTTTTTAGCTTTTTTTAGTTTTTTTTTAGTTTTTTATCTTTTTTATTTTTGTACGTTTTTTCTTTTTAGGTTTTTTCTTTTTTTAATCTTTTTAATTTTTATTTTTTTTTAGTTTTTTCTTTTTAGTTTTTTTTAGTTTTTTACCATTTTTCTTTTTCCGAATTACTTTAATCAATTGTCAAAATATTTTGAAATATTTATGCAATTTCCAGTTTTTACATTCTAGTTTGTTTTCTTTTATATATGTAGAAGATATAATCTGGCGTAACGGACAGACAACTTATTTTTATATATATAGATATATACTAGCTGTTGGGGGCGCCACCCCAACACCTAGTTGGTGGGGGCGCTTCGCCCCCCCCCCCAAGCCCCCCCGCGCGCGTAAGTCGTTACGCGCCATATTAGTTACGCGCCATTGTAGTTGTGTCCCTATGTCCCACCTGTGAATATAGATATATATATATATATGTTTTTAACTACGTAAAACTTGCGAATATACAACATTCTTTGCTGTCCCATTGTCTGTGCATATAAATAGATTGTTTACCGACTCTTGAAAATGCAACATATAATGGTCCATGGGAAAACAATCCGTATTCAGATCTATACCTCATGATTCTAATGATTGCCCTTGAGCTTTGTTGATGGTGATTGCTAATCTACCATTCCCTGTGTCGCCATCGTCATTTATATATCCCCTTGTGCCCCCCGGCATCCCCTTTGTAGTTTTGTCCCTGTGTCCAGGTCGTCATTTGTGTCCCGGTGTCCCAGTCTGTGATTTCTCTTTGAGTGTCCCGGGCGTCATTTATATTCCATGTGTCCCGGTGTCTCGGTCGTCATTTATATCCCCCTGTGCCCCCCGGCGTCCCCGTTGTAGTTGTGTCCCTGTGTCCCGGTCGTCATTTATATTCCCTGTGTCCCGGTCGTCATTTGTATCCCGGTGTCCCGGTCTGTATATACATTCGTTTTTTAGTTTTGTTTTTCTCCTTAATTTTTTCCTTTTTTATTTTTTTTCTTTTTTAGTTTATTTAGATTTTTAGTTTTTTAGTTTTTTTATTAGTTTTTTTTTTCTTTTTAGTTTTTTTGTAGTTTTTACCTTTTTTTTAGTTTTTTTAGTTTTTTTTACTTATATCCTGGTCGTCATTTATACTCCCTGTGTCCCGGTCATCATTTGTGTCCCGGTACTTTGTTGATTGCTAATCGAACATTCCTTTTGTCCCGGTCGCTTTCTCTGTGAGTGTCGCCATTCATATTCCCTATGTGCCGGTGTCCCGGTCGTCATTTGTGTCCCGATGTCCCGGTCTGTAATTTCGTCAGTTGAAAACTTATGATGAAATAAATTTTTAATTTTTTCCCTTTTTTTGTTTTTAGTTTTTTTTCTCCTTTATTTTTCAGTTTTTTCCTTTTTTTAGTTTTTTTTTCTTTTTTAGTTCTTTTAGTTTTTACCTTTTTTAGTTTTTTTTAGTTTTTTTAGTTTTTTAGCTTTTTTTATTTTTTTTTATTAGTTTTTAGTTTATTTTTTGGTTTTTTCCTTTTTTTAGTTTTTTTTTTAGTTTTTTATCTTTTTTTAGTTTTTTTTTTAGTTTTTAAGCTTTTTTAGATTTTTTTATTTTGTTTTCTTTTTTTTTTGTAGTTTTTACCTTCTTTAGATTTTTGCTTCTTTTATTTTTTTAGCTTTTTTAGTTTTTTTTCGTTTTTTCTTTTTAGTTTTTTTTGTAGTTTTTATCTTTTTTATTTTTTTGTATTTTTATTCATATTTTTTTAGTTTTCTTTTTCTCTTTTATTTTTCAGTCTTTTCCTTTTTTTAGTTTTTTTCTTTTTTAGTTTTTAGTTTTTTTTTTAGTTTTTTACCTTTTTTTAGTTTTTTAAGTTTTTTTAGTTTTTTAGATTTTTTAGTTTTTTATTAGTTTTTAGTTTTTTTTGTAGTTTTTGCCTTTTTTTTAGTTTTTTCAGTTTTTTTTAGTTTTTAGTTTTTTACCTTTTTTAGTTTTTTTTAGTTTTATAGCTTTTTTAGTTTTTTTTTCTTTTTAGTTTTTTTTGTAGTTTTTACCTTTTTTAGTTTTTTTTCTTATTTTGTATTAGTGTGAAATAATTCAGACGTCATATGCGGACAAACATGACGTCACCTGATCCATCCACAGATCCACACACAGACAACTTATTTTTATATATATAGATACATATATATATATATATATATATATATATATATATATATATATATATATATATATATATATATATATATATATATATATATATATATATATATATATATATATATATATATATATATATATATATATATATATATATATATATATATATATATATATATATATATATATAAACAATCCGTATTCAGATCTATACCTTATGATTCTAATGATTGCCCTTGAGCTTTGTTGATGGTGATTGCTAATCGACCATTCCCTGAGTCGCCATCGTCATTTATATATCCCCCTGTGCACCCCGGCGTCCCCTTTGTAGTTATGTCCCTGTGTCCCGGTCGTCATTTATATTCCCTGTGTCCCGGTCGTCATTTGTGTCCCGGTGTTCCAGTCTGTGATTTCTCTTTGAGTGTCCCGGGCGTCATTTATATTCCTTGTGTACCGGTGTCCCGGTCGTCATTTATATACTCCCCTGTGCCCCCCGGCGTCCCCATTGTAGTTGTGTCCCTGTGTCCCGGTCGTCATTTATATTCCCTGTGTCCCGGTCGTCATTTGTATCCCGGTGTCCCGGTCTGTATATACATTCGTTTTTTAGTTTTGTTTTTCTCCTTTATTTTTTTCCTTTTTTCTTTTTTTTCTTTTTTAGTTTATTTAGATTTTTAGATTTTTTAGTTTTTTTATTAGTTTTTAGTTTTTTTGTAGTTTTTACCATTTTTTTTAGTTTTTTTAGTTTTTTTTTTTTTTACTTATGTCCTGGTCGTCATTTATACTCCCTGTGTCCCGGTCGTCATTTGTGTCTCGGTGCTTTGTTGATTGCTAATTTATATTATATTTATATTTATATTTTTTATATTTATTAATATTTTTTTAGTTTTCTTTTTCTCTTATTTTTCAGTTTTTTCCTTTTTTTTAGTTTTTTCTTTTTTAGTTTTTAGTTTTTTTTGTTTTTTTACCTTTTTTTAGTTTTTTAGTTTTTTTAGTTTTTTAGCTTTTTTAGTTTTTTTATTAGTTTTTAGTTTTTTTTTAGTTTTTGCCTTTTTTTAGTTTTTTCAGTTTTTTTTAGTTTTTAGTTTTTTACCTTTTTTAGTTTTTTTTTAGTTTTTTAGCTTTTTTAGTTTTTTTTTCTTTTTAGTTTTTTTTGTAGTTTTTACCTTTTTTAGTTTTTTTTCTTCTTTTGTATTAGTGTGAAATAATTCAGACGTCATATGCGGACAAACACGACGTCACTCGACAGACAGACAGACAGACATAACCCACAAACAACTTATTTTTATATATATTTATTCATATGTTTTTAGTTTTCTTTTTCTCTTTTATTTTTCAGTTTTTTCCTTTTTTTTAGTTTTTTTCTTTTTTAGTTTTTAGTTTTTTTTAGTTTTTTGCCTTTTTTTATTTTTTTCAGTTTTTTTTAGTTATTAGATTTTTACCTTTTTTTAGTTTTTTTTTAGTTTTTTAGCTTTTTTAGTTTTTTTTTCTTTTTAGTTTTTTTTTGTAGTTTTTACCTTTTTTAGTTTTTTTCTTCTTTTGTATTAGTGTGAAATAATTCAGACGTCATATGCGGACAAACATGACGTCACCTGATCCACACACAGATCCACACACAGACAACTTATTTTTATATATATAGATAGAAGATATATATATTGATTGAGCTGTATGTCGTCATGAAGTTAGTTGTCGTCATGTTTGTTATGGCGATGCTTAGTATATGACGTCATTATAAGTATTTAAGAAAATCGTTCAAAGACAAATTTTTAATAGTAAGAAAATCTTTGAAAGACAAATTTTTAATTGTAAAATGACTGAAGAACCTACATTGGAAACAGCCGAGGAAGCTGCTAAAAGAGTCTATGCCAAAAAACTTGCGGCTGATAGAGAAAGTAAGAAAAGAAAGCGTGCCGAGGAATCACAAGAACAGCATGAAAATAGGCTTGCGGCTGATAGATAAAGTAAGAAAAGAAAGCGTGCCGAGGAATCACAAGAACAGCATGAAAATAGGCTTGCGGCTGATAGATAAAGTAAGAAAAGAAAGCGTGCCGAGGAATCACAAGAGCAACCTGAAAATTATCGCCTGGCATTCAGGTACAGCCCAGTCGATGATTATAGCTTGAGTAGATGTGTTCAAATCGGGACTATGTCTAAAAAAAGTCCCTATTGCAAGGCCTTTAAATTCAATGGTGAAACAATGGGAATGTGTTGCGCCTCATGAAAAGTTAAACTTCCTCTACTGGCTGCACCACCAGAGCCGTTGAAGCCTTTGCTTACTGGAACTACGTCAGAACCTAAGCGTTTTTATCACAAATCAGAAATTATAACTCGTGTTTCCAAATGACGTCGTTTGGTGCCCAAATCGAAAATCCAAATCAATTTATGCCTACTTTCAAAGTAAAAGGGAAAATTTATCATAGAGCAGGGTCCCTTCTAACATTCTCAGGCAAGAATCATAAATTTTTACAACTGTACTTCATCAGTGATAGAAATTCTGAATTGAATGCACGTTGCTAAATTTCTCCCAACGTTGAAAGGACAATCGTTTCCCAATTGCAACATCTTTTCCACGAAAAAAATATTTTAGTGCGTCTGTTCAAAACAGCCATTGATTTGATGCCTACTGATACGCATAAAATTGTTATTTCCGCTGACAAAACGCCTCCAGGCCAACAAGTGCGTAGATACAATGCTCCAACTATCGACGAAGTGGCAATCGTTAAGGTCGGTGATCAGTTTTTACCTCGAGATATTATTCTTCATAAGCGAAACGCTCAGTTGGTAAAAATTACGGAAACTCATCGATGCTACGATGCCCTACCATATCCTATCATTTTTTGGGATGGAGCCGAAGGCTATCACTTTAATATTAAATTGATAAATCCAGCCACTAACCAAGAAATGAATAAGAAATGCAGCGCAATGCATTATTATTCCTATAGATTAATGATTCGGCAGGATGAAGACAATTATATTTTAAAATGCCGTCAATTGTTTCAACAATACATCATTGATATGTATGCAAAAATTGAATCAGAACGTTTGCTATTTATCCGTCTGAATCAGAACAAGCTCCACTCTGAACAATACATTCATTTGCGAGATGCAATTGTAAATGACGGTAATACCACAAACGTTGGAAGATTAACGATTTTACCTTCGTCATATGCTGGCAGTCCCCGTAATATGCATAAATATGCTCAAGATGCTATTCCGTATGTTCGTCTCTATGATTGTCCAGATTTATTTATTACATTTATATGTAATCAATCTTGGGACGAGATACAGCAGCTTTTACTTCAAGGACAATCGGCGGTTCATAGACATGACATTACGGCCCATGTCTTCCGGCAAAAGTTGAAATCACTGATAAACTAGATAGTAAAACTTGAAGTGTTTGGGTCAGTGCGATGCTGGATGTACTCAGTGGAATGGCAAAAACGAGGATTGCCACATGCACATTTACTAATCTGGATACATTAGAAAATTACTTCTAATGAAATTGATGATGTGATTTCCGCTGAAATACCTGACGAAAATGTCGATAAGGGCTTATATGGTATTGTGGTAAAAAATATGATAAATGGACCTTGCGGTGCACTGAACGAAAAATCACCATGCATGGCCAAAGGAAGGTGCACAAAGCAATATCACGACTTTTAGTACCCAACACAATTACTGGCAATGATGGTTACCCACAATATAGAAGAAGATCTACTGAAGATGGCGGTAAAACAGCAATAATAAAGAAGCGTAACGGTACCACCATCGAAGTAGATAACCAGTGGTTTGTTCCATATTCCCCTTTATTATTAAAAACATTTAATGCACACATAAACGTTGAATACTGTAACTCCGTAAAGGCAATCAAATACATATGTAAATACGTCAACAAAGGCAGTGACATGGCAGTTTTTGGCTTGCAGTCCGAAATCAGTGATATCCACGAAATCGTACAATATAAGGCTGGAAGATACATAAGCAGTAATGAAGCTGTTTGGCGTATTCTTTCATTTCCGATACATGAGTGAAGTCCAGCTGTTGTTCACTTAGCGGTACATTTACAGAATGGTCAACGTGTTTATTTTTCGCAATCCAACGTGCAACAAAGAGCCCTGAATTTACCGGATACAACGTTAACTGCTTTCTTTTCGCTATGCAAAAATGATTCTTTTGCAAAAAAAACTGCTGTATACTGAAGTGCCTTCGTATTACACGTGGAATACTAAAGACAAAGTATTTGAACGTCAAAAACAGGGTAAGTCAGTCGACGGCCAACCTACCATCTTCAAAGATACCACGATAGGAAGACTGTACGCCGTTCACCCCAATCAACATGAATGCTTTTTTCTACGCCTGCTTTTGGTGAATGTACCCGGTCCGACGTCCTTTGAGTATTTGAGAACTGTAAACGGTACTATACATGACACTTACCGTAGTGCATGCCAAGCTCTGAATTTATTGGAGAATGACCAGCACTGGGATAACTGCATCAATGACGCGTGCAAAACGTCAACTCCAAGTCAAATCCGTGCATTGTTTGGAATCATACTAACAACTTGCTCTCCTTCAGCTCCCACAGAGTTATGGGAAAAATATAAATCGAAAATGTCCGAAGATATACTCCATCGAAAACGGTTAGAGACGCCAGATATGACTTTTGATTTTACATTAGAAATTTATAACTACACTTTAGTTATTATAGAAGATTTTTGCGTATGTATGGCAAACAAACCTCTTCAGGATTTGGGAATGCCTTCACCTAATCGTACCGCTGCTGTTTCGATATGTGTAGAATTGGATCGTGAACAAAGTTACAGTACCACTGATCTATTGTTGTAGGTACAAAATAACATTTCCAAGTTAACTTCGGAAAAAAAAGACATTTAAGATACTATAATGCATTGTGTCGATAACAACGTTGGAGAAATTTTCTTTTTGGATGCGCCAGGAGGTACTGGCAAAACGTTTGTGATAAAACTGATTATGGCTTCAATTCGATCGAAAAATGATATAGCGTTGGCAATTGCCTCGTCCGGAATAACCGCACCGTTGCTGCCTGGTGGAAGAACTGCTCATTCCGCTTTGAAATTGCCTCTGAATTTGCATTCTACAGAAACTCCCACGTGCAATATTTCCGAATCATCTGGGATGGGTAAAGTATTGCAGCAATGCGAACTTATTATTTGGGACGAGTGCACAATGGCACGCATAAATTGCTCGAGGCTCTGGAGAAATCATTGCGAGATTTGCGAGGAAATTCGAAACATTTTGGCAGCAATGAATGCTTGCCATAAGAATTCTAGTTTATGGGCACACGAAAAGACATTAAAATTAACTACAAATATGCGTGTCCGATGGCGAAACGATGACTCTGGTCAAACATTTTCAGATCAATTGCTGGCAATTGGTAACGGAAAGCTCCAAGTAGACTCAATTCCAGGACGTATACAACTACCTGCTGAATTCTGTAATTTAGTGACGTCCAAAAATGAATTGATTGAAAAAGTATTTCCGAATATTCTAACCAATTATAAAAATAATAAATGACAAAGTGAACGAGCGATTCTTGCACCCAAAAATATAGACGTCTACGAAATCAACAATATTGTTTTGACCAAGATTCGAGACCTCGCAGTCCTTTACAAGTCAGTCGACACAATTTTGGAACCAAATGAGGCGGTTAATTATCCATCTGAATTTTTAAATTCCCTGGATCTCCCAGGGTTTCCACCACACGTGCTACAACTAAAAATGGGCGTACCAATAATATTGTTACGTAACATAGACCCTCCAAAGCTTTGCAATGTCACGCGACTTGCCGTAAAAAAAAAACAAAGGAAAATGTAATAGAGGCAACAATCTTGAAAGGACCTTTTGAGGGTGAGGCTGTTCTTATTCTTTGCATTCCCATGATTCCAACGGATCTGCATTTTTAATTCAAAGATTGCAATTCCCAATTCGATCAGCATTTGCAATCACCATCAACAAAGCTCAAGGGCAATCATTAGAAAAATGTGGTATAGATCTTAATACTGATTACTTTTCCCATGGACAATTGTACGTTGCATGTTCGAGGGTCGGTAAACCTGACAATCTATTTATATGCAGCAACAATTGGACAGCGAAGAATGGTGTATATTCGCAAGTTTTACGCAGTTAATTTGTACTGTATCTATCTATCTATATCTAAATGAGTTGTATGTATGCATGTTTGTTTGTTTGTTAAAAGAGCGTTTGCATATGACGTCATTATAAGTATATAAGGCTTTGTATATGCACAGACAATGGGAAAGCACAGAATGTTGTATAATCGCAAGTTTTACGTAGTTAAACACACAGAAACACACACATATATATATATATATATATATATATATATATATATATATACATACAGGGACACAACTACAATGGCGCGTAATTAATATGGCGCGTAACGACTTACGCGCGCAGGGGTGGGCTTGGGGGGGGCGCGAAGGGCCCCCACCAACTAGGTGTTGGGATGGCACGAAGCGCCACCCCAACAGCTAGTATATATATAAAAATAAGTTGTATATATTTTTGCGTTGAGGGTTTTCATATGACGTCTGAAAAATAAAGAAGAAAAAGAAAACTAAAAAAAAAAAAAAGTTAAAAAACTAAAAAAACTAAAAAGAAAAAAAACTAAAAAATAAAAAACTAAAAAATTAAAAATTAAAAAAAGAAAAAACCTAAAAAAAATAATAAAGGTAAAAGACTAAAAAGAAAAAAAAGCTAAAAAAAAAACGCGAAACCAGACTTGCAGTTGAGAGAGAAAGTAAAAAAAGGTTTGTCGAGGATTCACCACTGCAACGCGTAACCAGACTTGCTGCTGAAAGAGAAAGTAAAAAAAGAAGGCGTTTCGAGGAATCACAAGAGCAACGTAAAAACAGGCTTGCGGCTTTAAGAGATAATGCCAAAAGAAAGCGTGCCGAGGAATCACAAAAGCAACGTGAAAATTATCGCCTGTCATTCAGGTACAGCCCAGTCGATGATTATAGCTTGACTAGATGTGTTCAAATCGGGACTATGTCTAAAATTTGTCCCTATTGCAATCCCTTGAAATTTAGTGAGGAAACAATGGGAATGTGTTGCGCCTCAGGAAAAGTTAAACTTCCTTAACTGGCTGCACCACCAGAGCCATTGAAGACTTTGCTTACTGGGACTACGTCAGAATCTAAGCGTTCTTTTTTCAAACATCAGAAAATATAAATTTTTACAACTGTACTTTATCAGTGATAGCAATTCTGAATTGAATACACGTTGCAAAATGTCTCCCGACGTTGTAAGGACTATCGTTTCCCAATTGCAAGATCTTTTCCACGAAAATAATGATTTACTGCATCTGTTCAAAACAGCAATCAATTTGATGCCTACTGATACGCATAAAATTGTTATTTCCGCTGACAAAATGCCTACTGGCGAACATGTGCGTAGATACAATGGTCCAACTATCGACGAAGTGGCAATCGTTATGGTGGGTGATCAGTTTTTACCTCGAGATATTGTTCTTCATAAGCGAAACGCTCAGTTGGTAGGAATTGCTGAAACTATGCCCTACAATATCCTATCATTTTTTGGAATGGAGCCGACGGCTATCACTTTAATAATAAATTGATAGATCCATCCACTAATAAACAAACGGATAAGAAATGTAGCACAATGAATTATTATTCCTATAGACTAATGATTCGTCACAATGAAGATAATTATATTTTAAAATGCCGTCAATTGTTTCACCAATGCATCGGTGATATGTATGCAAAGATTCAATAAGAATGTTTGCTATTTATCCGTCTAAATAAGACCAAGCTCCGCTCTGAACAAGACAATTATTTGCGAAATGCAGTTGTAAATGACAGTAATACCACTAACGGTTGAAGATTAAAAATTTTACCTTCATCAAATACTGGCAGTCTCCGTCATATGCAAGAATATACTCAAGATGCTATTGCGTATGTTCGTCTCTATGGTCGTCCAGATTTATTTATTACATTTACATGTAATCAATCTTGGGACGAGATACAGCGGCTTTTACTTCAAGGACAATCGACGGTTCATAGACATGACATTACGGCCCGTGTTTTCCGGCAAAATTTGAAATCACTGATAAATTACATAGTAAAACTTAAAGTGTTGGGTCAGTGTGATGCTGGATGTACTCAGTGGAATGGCTAAAATGAGGATTGCCACACGCACATATACTAATCTGGCTACATGATAAAATTACTTCTAAATAAATTGACGATGTGATTTCCGCTGATATACCTGACGAAAATGTCGATAAGGACTAATATGGTATCGCCATGCATGGCCAAAGGAAGGTTCAAAAAGCAATATTCTCGACTTTTAGTACGCAACACAATTACCGGCAATGATGGTTACCCACAATATAGAAGAAGATCTACTGAAGATGGTCGTAAAACAGCAATAATAAAGAAGCGTAACGGTACCACCATTGAAGTAGATAACCGGTGGGTTGTTCCATATTCCCCTTTATTATCAAAAACATTTAATGCACACATAAACGTTTAATATTGTAACCCTGTGAAGGCAATCAAATACATATGTAAATACGTCAACAAAGGTAGTGACATGGCAGTTTTTGGCTTGCAGTCCGAAATCAGTGATATTGATGAAATCGTACAATATCAGGCTGGAAACGTACAATAGCTGGTATCACGTGGAGTGCTAAAAAAAATCATTTGAACGTCAAAAACAGGATAAGTCAGTCGACGGCCAACCTACCATCTTCAAAGATACCACGATAGGAAGACTCTACACCATTCACCCCAATCAACATGAATGCTTTTTTCTCCGCATGCTTTTGGTGAATGTACCCGGTCCGACGTCCTTTGAGTATTTGAGAACTGTAAACGGTACTATACATGACACTTACTGTAGTGCATGCGAAGCTCTGAATTTATTAGAGAAAGACCAACACTGGGATAACTGCATCAATGACGCGTGCTCCAAGTCAACTCCAAGTCAAATTCGTGCATTGTTTCCAACGTCAACTCCAAGTCAAATTCGTGCATTGTTTGGAATCATACTGACAACTTGCTCTCCTTCAGCTCCTACAGAGTTTTGGGAGAAATATAAATCGAAAATGGCCGAGGATATACTCCATCGAAAACGGTTAGAGACATCAGATATGATTTTTGATTTTACATCAGAAATTTATAACTACACTTTAGTTATTATTGAAGATTTGTGCTTAAGTATGGCAAACAAACCTCTTCAGGATTTGGGAATGCCTTCACCTAATCGTACCGCTGCTGTTTCGATATATGTAGAATTGGATCGTGAACAAAGTTACAACACGAGTGATCTATTGTCGTATGTACAAAATAATATTTCTAAGTTAACGTCTGAGAAAATAGACATTTATGACACGATAATGCATTGTGTCGATAACAAATCGAATGCATTGTGTCGGTGATCTATTGTCTTATTAACATTTCCAAGTTAACGTCAGAACAAAAAGACATTTATGATACGATAATACATTGTGTCGATAACAACGTTGGAGAAATTTTCTTTTTGGATGCGCCAGGAGGTTATGGTAAAACGTTTGTGATAAAACTGATTCTGGCATCAATTCGATCAAAAAATGATATAGTGTTGGCAATTGCGTCGTCCAGAATAGCCGCAACGTTGCTGCCTGGTGGAAGAACTGCTCATTCCGCTTTGAAATTGCCTCTGAATTTGCATTCTACAGAAACTCCCACGTGCAATATTTCCAAATCATCTGGGATGGGTAAAGTAAGGCAGCAATGCGAACTTATTATTTGGGACGAGTGCACAATGGCACGCATAAATTGCTCGAGACTCTGGAGAAATCATTGCGAGATTTGCGAGGAAATTCGAAACCCTTTGGCAGCAAATTAATATTGCTCGCGGGAGATTTCAGGCAAACATTACCTATTTTAACTAGATCAGCCCCTGCACACGAAATGAATGCTTGCCTGAAAAATTCTAATTTATGGGCACACGTAAAGACATTAAAATTAACTATTTATATGCGTGTCTGATTGCAAAACGTTGACTCTGGTCAAACATTTTCAGATCAATTGGTAGCAATTGCAAACGGAAAGCTCCCAGTAGACTCAATTTCAGGACGTATACAACTGCCTGCTGAATTCTGTAATTTAATGACGTCCTTCATCCTGTAATTTAATGACCTTTACCAATTGGTTGAAAAAGTATTTCCGAATATTCTAACCAATTATAAAAATCATAAATGGCTAAGTGAACGAGCGATTCTGGCAGCCAGGAATAAAGACGTCTAAGAAATCAACAATATTGTTTTGACCAAGATTCGAGACCAGGCAGGCTTTTACAAGTCAGTCGACACAGTTGTGGAACCAAATGAAGCGGTTAATTATCCATATGAATTTTTAAATTCCCTGGATCTCCCAGGGTTTACACCACACGTGCTACAACTAAACATAGGCGTACCAATAATACTGTTACGTAATATCAACCCACCAAAGCTTTGCAATGGCACGTGACTTGCCGTAAAAAAAACAATGGAAAACGTAATAGAGGCAACAATCTTGACAGGGCCTTTTGAGGGTAAGGCTGAAATAAGTTGTCTGTGGATGTGTCTGTCAGGTGACGTCATGTTTGTGTGTTGACTGACGACATGAAGTTAGTTGTCGTCATTTTTGTTATGACGGTGATGTCATTAAAGATATTTAATACATGCGTTCACGTAGAAATCTATTAATGTTTAACTTTAAAATGACTGATGAACTTACAATGGCAACAGCCGAGGAAGATGCTAAAAGAGTTTATGCCAAAAAACTTGCTGCTGATAGAGAAAGTCAGAAAAGAAAGCGTGCCGAGGAATCAAAAGAACAGCAAGGAAACAGGCTTGAGGCTGATAGAGAAAGAAAGAACAGAAAGCGTGCCGAGGAACTACCAGAGCAACGCGAAAGCAGACTTGCTGCTAAAAGAGAAAGTGAAAAAAGAATGCGTGCCGAGGAACTACCAGAGCAACATGAAACCAGACTTGCTGCTAAAAGAGAAAGTGAAAAAAGAAGGCGTGCCGAGGAATCACAAGAACATCGAGAAATCAGGCTTGCTGCTGATAGAGAAAGTAAGAAAAGAAAGCGTGCCGAGGAATCAGAGCAACCTGAAAGTTATCGCCTGGCATTCAGGTACAGCCCAGTCGATGATTATAGCTTGAGTAGATCTGTTCAAATCGGGACTATGTCTAAAATTTGTCCCTAATGCAAGGCCTTGAAATTCAATGGTGAAACAATGGGAATGTGTTGCGCCTCAGGAAAAGTTAAACTTCCTCTATTGGCTGCACCACCAGAGCCATTGAAGACTTTCCTTACTGGAACTAAGTCAGAATCTAAGCGTTTTTTGTCACAAATCAGAAAATATAACTCATGTTTCCAAATGATGTCGTTTGGAGCCCAAATCGAAAATCCAGATCAATTTATGTCTACTTTCAAAGTAAAAGGGCAAATTTATCATAGAGCAGGGTCCCTTCTACCATTCTCAGGCGAGAATCATAAATTTTTACAATTGTACTTCAATAGTGATAGAAATTCTGAATTGAATGCACGTTGCGAAATTTCTCCCAACGTTGAAAGGACAATCGTTTCCCAATTGCAACATCTTTTCCACGAAAATAATAATTTAGTGCGTCTGTTCAAAACAGCCATCGATTTGATGCCTACTGATACGCATAAAATTGTTATTTTCGCTGACAAAACGCCTCCTGGCCAACATGTGCGTAGATACAATGCTCCAACTATCGACGAAGTGGCAATCGTTATGGTCGGTGATCAGTTTTTACCTCGAGATATTATTCTTCATAAGCGAAACGCTCAGTAGTTAAGAATTGCTGAAACTCATCGATGCTACGATGCCCTACAAGATCCTATCATTTTTTGGGATGGAGCCGACGGCTATCACTTTAATATTAAACTGATGAATCCAGCCACTAGCAAAGAAATGAATAAGAAATGCAGTGCAATGCATTATTATTCCTATAGACTAATGATTCGGCAGGATGAAGAAAATTATATTTCAAAATGCCGTAAATTGTTTCACCAATTCGTCGTTGATATGTATGCTAAAAATGAATCAGAACGTTTGCTATATATCCGCCTGAATCAGGTCCAAGCTCCGCTCTGAACAATATATTCATTTGCGAGATGCAGTTATAAATGACAGTAATACCACAAACGTTGGAAGATTAACAATTTTACCTTCGTCATATGCTGGCAGTCCCCGTCATATGCATGAATATGCTCAAGATGCTATTGCGTATGTTCGTCTCTATGGTCATCCAGATTTATTTATTACATTTACATGAGCGATTCTCGCACCCAAAAATATAGACGTCCACGAAATCAACAATATTGTTTTGACCAAGATTCGAGACCAGGCAGTCCTTTACAAGTCAGCCGACACAGTTTTGGAACCAAATGAAGCGGTTAATTATCCATCTGAATTTTTAAATTCCGTGGATCTTTCAGGGTTTCCACCACACGTGCTCCAACTAAAAATAGGCGTACCAATAATACTTTTAAGAAATATCAACCCACCAAAGCTTTGCAATGGCACGCGACTTGCCGTAAAAAAAAACAATGGAAAACCTAATAGGGGCCACAATCTTGACAGGGCCTTTTGAGGGTGAGGCTGTTCTTATTCCTCGCATTCCCATGATTCCAACGGATCTGCCTTTTCAATTTAAAAGATTGCAATTCCCAATTCGATTAGCATTTGCAATCACCATTAACACAGCTCAAGGTCAATCATTAGAAAAATGTGGTATAGATCTTAATACTGATTGTTTTTCCCATGGACAATTGTACGTTGCATGTTCGAGGTTCGGTAAACCTGACAATCTATTTATATGCAGCGACAATTGGACAGCGAAGAATGTTGTATATTCGCAAGTTTTACGCAGTTAATTTGTATTGTATCTATCTATCTATCTATATAAAAACGAGTTGTATGTATGCATGTTTGTTTGTTGGTAAAAAGAGCGTTTGCATATGACGTCATTATTAGTACATACGGCTTTGTATATGCACAGACAAAGGGAAAGCCAAGAATGTTGTATATTCGCAATTTTTACGTAGTTTGAAACACATATATAAATCTATCTATATTCACAGATGGGACACAGGGACATAACTACAATGGCACGTAACTAATATGGCGCGTAACGACTTACGCGCGCGGGGGGCACGAAGCGCCCCACTAACTAGGTGCTGGGGTGGCGCGAAGCGCCACCCCAACAGCTAGTATATATATATATATATATATATATATATATATATATATATATATATATATATATATATATATATATATATATATATATATATATATATATATATATATATATACTAGCTGTATATATAAAAATAAGTTGTCTGTCTGTGTGTCTGTCTGTGGATCAGGTGACGTCATGTTTCTGTGTCAGCTGACGTCATGAAGTTAGTTGTCGTCATTTTTGCTATGACGGTGACGTCATTAAAGATATTTAAGACATATGTTCACGTAGAAATCTATTAATGTTTAAGTTTAAAATGACTGATGAACTTACAATGGCAAAAGCCGATGAAGATGCTCAAAGAGTTTATGCCAAAAAACTTGCGGCTGATAGAGAAAGTCAGAAAAGAAAGCGTGCCGAGGAATCAAAAGAACAGCAAGGAAACAGGCTTGAGGCTAAAGAACGCAAAACCGCGCAGTTAGATGAAGATCCACCTGGACTCAAAACATATCAAAACTGAAAATGATAGCGATGATGATTGGGTTTGGGATTTTGACTCGGATAAGGTCATCAATGCCTACCAGATTTTAGTTAAAAAACAAAGGTTCGGCGATATGTATTTCATAGTGAAGCTGAAAAATAAAGAAGAAAAAGAGACTGAAAAAGAAAAATGTAAAAAACTAAAAAATACTAAAAAGAAAAAACACTCAAAGAGAAATTACAGACCGGGACACAAATGACGACCGGGACAGAGGGAATATAAATAACTACCGGGACACTCAAAGAGAAATTACAGACTGGGATACCGGGACACAAATGACGGCCGGGACACAGGGAATATAAATGACGACCAGGACACAGGTATTTAAGAATATCGTTCAAAGACAAATTTTTAATTGTAAGAAGACCGTTCAAAGAGAAATTTCTAATTGTAAAATGACTGAAGAACCTACAATGGCAACGGTACCACCATCGAAGTAGATAACCAGTGGGTTGTTCCATATTCCCCATTAGTGCGAAACGTCAACCCCAAGTCAAATTCGTGCATTGTTTGGCATCATTTTAACAACTTGCTCTCCATCAGCTCCTACAGAGTTATGGGAAAAATATAAGTAAAAAATGTCCGAAGATATACTCCATCGAAAACAGTTAGAGACGTCAGATATGACTTTTGATTTTACATCAGAAATTTATAACTACACTTTAGTTATTATAGAAGATTTGTGCGTACGTATGGCAAACAAACCTCTTCAGGATTTGGGAATGCCTTCACCTAATCGTACCGCCGCTGTTTCGATATATGTAGAATTGGATCGTGAACAAAGTTACAGTACGAATGATCTATTGTCGTATGTACAAAATAACATTTCCAAGTTAACGTCGAAACAAAAAGACATTTATGATACGATAGACTCAATTTCAGGACGTATACAACTACCTGCTGACGCCAAGAATGTTGTATATTCGCAATTTTTACGTAGTTTGAAACACATATATAAATCTATCTATATTCACAGGTGGGACACAGGGACACAACTACAATGGCGCGTAACTAATATGGCGCGTAACGACTTACGCGCGCGAGGGGGCTTGGGGGGGGGCGCGAAGCGCCCCACCAACTAGGTGTTGGGGTGGCGCTTCGTGCCGACCCAACACCTAGTTGGTGGGGGCGCTTCGCCCCCCAAGCCCCCCTGCGCGCGTAAGTCGTTACGCGCCATTGTAGTTGTGTCCCTATGTCCCACCTGTGAATATAGATATATATATATATATATGTGTGTGTGTGTGTGTGTGTGTGTTTTTAACTACGTAAAACTTGCGAATATACAACATTCTTTGCTGTCCCATTGTCTGTGCATATAAATAGATTGTCAGGTTTACCGACTCTTGAACATGCAACAAATAATGGTCCATGGGAAAACAATCCGTATTCAGATCTATACCTCATGATTCTAATGATTGCCCTTGAGCTTTGTTGATGGTGATTGCTAATCGACCATTCCCTGTGTCGCCGTCGTCATTTATATATCCCCCTGTTTCCCCCGGCGTCCCCTTTGTAGTTGTGTCCCTGTGTCCCGGTCGTCATTTATATTCCCTGTGTCCCGGTGTCCCAGTCTCTGATTTCTCTTTGAGTGTCCTGGGCGTTATTTATATTCCTTGTGTCCCGGTGTCCCAGTCGTCATTTATATCCCCCTGTGCCCCCCGGCGTCCCCGTTGTAGTTGTGTCTCTGTGTCCCGGTCGTCATTTATATTCCCTGTGTCCCGGTCGTTATTTGTATCCCGGTGTCCCGGTCTGTATATACATTCGTTTTTTTAGTTTTGTTTTCTCCTTTATTTTTCATTTTTTTCCTTTTTCATTTTTTTTTTCTTTTTTAGTTTTTTTAGTTTTTTTTAGCTTTTTTAGTCTTTTATTAGTTTTTAGTTTTTTTTCTTTTTAGTTTTTTTGTAGTTTTTTTTTACTTATGTCCTGGTCGTCATTTATACTCCCTGTGTCCCGGTCGTCATTTGTGTCCCGGTGCTTTGTTGATTGCTAATCGAACATTCCTTGTGTCCCGGTCGCTTTTTCTTTGGGTGTCCCGGTCGTCATTTATATTCCCTATGTACCGGTGTCCCGGTCGTCATTTGTGTCCCGATCTATAATTTCGTCAGTTGAAAACATGACGTCAGTCGACACACAAACAGTGGATTTCCGGAGGATTTTGCATATATTGTCGTTTCAAATGGTCTTATTTTACATTCATTTCCTTGATTTTTAACTAGGTAATATGAAAAACTTTGAATAATTGTTTAGTTTTAATATAGATTGTGAATTGGTACCGATTGGATTGGAAAGATTGTGGTACCGAAACCCTATAGGCAAGTGTGTATTCTTCTGATGAGCCCTTGAGTTGGGTTGTTGCCTCTGAATTATTTGTCTTTACAGTTTTTATTGTTTGGTAAATGACGACTTATACTTATTAACGACAAGACTGCCTGTCCATGGATTATTCTTTATAGGAATAATATGGATTATTCTTTAAAAAGGTAAAAAACTAAAAAAAAAGACCAATTCAAAAACGAATGTATATACAGACCGGGATACAAATGACGACCGGGACACAAGGAATATAAATGACGCCCGGGACACTCAAAGAGAAATCACAGACTAGGACACCGGGACACAAATGACGACCGGGACGCAGGGAATATAAATGACGACCGGGACACAACTACAACGGGGACGCCGGGGGGACAAGGGGATATATAAAAGCCAACGGCAACAAAGGGAATGGTCGATTAGCAATTACCATCAACAAAGCTCAGGGGCAATCATTAGAATCATGAGGTATAGATCTGAATACAGATTGTTTTCCCATGGACCATTATATGTTGCATGTTCAAGAGTTCTCTAAAATATATACTGTGTTTTTTTTTTACCGATCAACAATTTAAAAAATAACATAAAAAAACTACAAAAAGAAAAAACTTAAAAAAAGGCAAGAAAACAGAAAAAAAAACTAAAAAAAGGAAACATCAGAAACTACAATTGCTACTGTGGTTTTTGTTAAAGCGATCAACAATAAAAAAAAAATATAATAATAAAAAAAGAACAGAAAAAAAGGAAACACCAGAAACAAAAATTACAATTCAAACAGCGAAATTAAAATAAGCGTTCATTCAAGTCCGAGATAAACGCAGTTTCTTACGGATTTTCTAAAAATTTTAAATGTCGAAAAAGACAGACCTACCTTGACTGCAGAAGAACATGCCTTTTTTTTTGAACATTTTTTTGAGCATAGGAGATTTTTATGCACAGAAAAGTTATATTAATTTACTTAAAGAATAAAAAACTGGTAATTACGAAAAAAATTGAAAATATTTGGACAAAGGATTAAAGCAATTCAAAAACCTTAAAGTTGAAGCTTAGTAGAAATTGTTTTTAGAAATTGGATTTTGTTGTTAGAGATTGGACTTGATTCAAAGCATGCTTGCGGCTCAAGGAAAAAGTATCACTAATTCTACAATGGCACCAAAAAGGGCACACCAGGAGGAAACACCAAAGCAACACAAAACCTGGCTTATGGCTAAAAGAGAAAGGGCCAGATTAGGAACGTCCAATTTACGTCCACGAAGGCGTGTCAAGGAATCACCAGAGTAACGCAAAACCAAACTTGTTGCTCAAAGAGAGAGTACCAGATTAAGAATATCCAATTTAAATGAACAAATCCACAAAGACGTCCACGAAATCAACAATAGATACAATCAACGTAATCAACGTAGATACAATGCTCCAGCTATCGACGGAGTGGCAATCGTATGGACGAGTGCACAATGGCACACAAAAAATCGCTCGAGGCTCTGGATCACTGTTTGAAAGATTTGCGAGGGAATTCGAAACCCTTGGGCAGCACATTAATATTGCTTGCGGGAGATTTCAGGCAAACATTACCTATAATATCTAGATCATAAACCCCTGCAGACGAAATGAATGCTTGCCTGAAAAATTCGAATTTATGGGCACACGTAAAGACATTAAATTTAACTACAAATATGCGTGTCCGATTGCAAAACGATGACTCTGGTCAAACATTTTCAGATCAATTGCTGGCAATTGGAAACGGAAAACTCCCAGTAGACTCAATTTCAGGACGTATACAACTACCTGCTGAATTCTGTAATTTAATGATGTCCAAAAATGATTTGATTGAAAAAGTATTTCCGAATATTCTAAATAATTATAAAAATAATAAATGGCTAAGTGAACGAGCGATTCTTTTACCCAAAAATATAGACGTCCACGAAATCAACGATATTATTTTGACCAAGATTCGAGACCAGGCAGTCCTTTACAAGTCAGTCGACACAGTTTTGGAACCAAATGAGGCGGTTAATTATCAAGCTGAATTTTTAAATTCCCTGGATGTTTTAGGGTTTCCACCACACGTGCTACAACTAAAAATAGGCGTACCAATAATATTGTTACGTAAAGTAAACCTTCCAAAGCTTTGCAATGGCATGCGACTTGCCGTAAAAAAAACAAACAATGGAAAACGTAATAGAGACAACAATCTTGACAGGACCTTTTGAAGGTAAGGCTGTTCTTATTCCTCGCATTCCCATGATTCCCACGGATCTACCTTTTCAATTTAAAAAATTGCAATTCCCAATTCGATTAGCATTTGCAATCACCATCAACAAAGCTCAAGGTCAATCATTAGAAAAATGTGGTATAGATCTTAATACTTATTGTTTTTCCCATGGACAATTGTACGTTGCATGTTCGATGGTCGGTAAACCTGACAATCTATTTATATGCAGCGACAATTAGACAGCGAAGAATGTTGTATATTCGCAAGTTTTACGCAGTTAATTTGTATTGTATCTATTTATCTATATAAAAACGAGTTATGTGTATGCAAGTTTGTTTGTAAAAAGAGTGTTTGCATATGACGTCATTATAAGTACATAAGGCTTTGTATATGCACAGACAATAGGAAAGCCAAGAATGTTGTATATTCGCAAGTTTTACGTAGTTCAAAACACATATATAAATCTATATATATTTATAGGTGGTACACAGGAACACAACTACAATGGCGCGTATATATATATATATATATATATATATATATATATATATATATATATATATATATATATATATATATATATATATATATATATACTAGCTGTTGGGGTGGCGCTTCGCGCCACCCCAACACCTAGTTGGTGGGGGCGCTTCGCGCCCCCCCCCCCAAGCCCCCCCGCGCGCGTAAGTCGTTACGCGCCATAATAGTTACGCACCATTGTAGTTGTGTCCCTATGTCCCACCTGTGAATATAGATAGATATATATATATATATATATATATATATATATATATATATATATATATATATATATATATATATATATATATATATATATATATATATATATATATATATATATATATATATATATATATATATATATATATATATATATATATATATATATATATATATATATATATATATATATATATATATATATATATGGTTTTAACTACGTAAAACTTGCGAATATACAACATTCTTTGCTGTCCCATTGTCTTTGCATATAAATAGATTGTCAGGTTTACCGACTCTTGAACATGCAACATATAATGGTCCATGGGAAAACAATCTGTATTCAGATCTATACCTCATGATTCTAATGATTGCCCTTGAGCTTTGTTGATGGTGATTGCTAATCGACCATTCCCTTTCCCGGTGTCCCGGTCGTCATTTACATCCCCCTGTTTCCCCCGGTGTCCCCGTTGTAGTTGTGTCCCTGTGTCCCGGTCGTCATTTATATTCCCTGTGTCCCGGTCGTCATTTGTATCCCGGTGTCCCGGTCTGTATATACATTCGTTTTTTAGTTTTGTTTTTCTCCTTTATTTTTTTCCTTTTTTTTCTTTTTTAGCTTATTTAGATTTTTAGATTTTTTAAGTTTTTTTATTAGTTTTTAGGTTTTTTTTCTTTTTAGTTTTTTTGTCCCGGTTGTCATTTATATCCCCCTGCTTCCCCCGGTGTCCCCGTTGTAGTTGTGTCCCTGTGTCCCGGTCGTCATTTATATTCCCTGTGTCCCGGTCGTCATTTGTATCCCGGTGTACCGGTCTGTATATACATTCGTTTTTAGTTTTGTTTTTCTCCTTTATTTTTTTCCTTTTTTTTCTTTTTTAGTTTATTTAGATTTTTAATTTTTTAGTTTTTTTATTAGTTTTTAGTTTTTTTTTTTTTCTTTTTAGTTTTTTTGTAGTTTTTACCTTCTTTTTAGTTTTGTTAATTTTTTTTTTTACTTATGTCCTGGTCGTCATTTATACTCCCTGTGTCCCGGTGCTTTGTTGATTGCTAATCGAACATTCCTTTTGTCCTGGTCGCTTTCTCTTTGAGTGTCGTCATTTATTTTAGCTTATTTTTCAGTTTTTCCTTTTTTTTAGTTTTTTTTATTTTTTATTGTTTTTAGTTTTTTACCTTTTTTTAGTTTTTTTAGTTTTTTTAGTTTTATAGCTTTTTTACTTTTTTATTAGTTTTTAGTTTTTTTTTGTAGTTTTTGCCTTTTTTAGTTTTTTCAGTTTTTTTTTTAGTTTTTTATTGGTTTTTACCTTTATTTTTGCTTATTTTTCAGTTTTTTCCTTTTTTTTAGTTTTTTTTAGTTTTTAGTTTTTTTGGTTTTTTACCTTTTTTTAGTTTTTTTAGTTTTTTTAGTTTTTTAGCTTTTTTATTTTTTTTATTAGTTTTTAGTTTTTTTTGTAGTTTTTGCCTTTTTTTAGTTTTTTTAGTTTTTTAGCTTTTTTATTAGTTTTTAGTTTTTTTTGTAGTTTTTGCCTTTTTTTGGTTTTTTTAGTTTTTTAGCTTTTTTATTTTTTTTATTAGTTTTTAGTTTTTTTGTAGTTTTTGCCTTTTTTTAGTTTTTTCAGTTTTGACGTCACCTGATCCAGTTTTTTCAGGTGACGTCACCTGACACATCCACAGACAGACAACTTATTTTTATATAGATAGATAGAAGATAGATATATATCCAACAGTTTGTGGTAACCAACTGTAGTAAGGAGCGACCCGGCTCAATAGTAAACGAAACTCTAAAAAACGGAATTTCGATGCTAAAACATATATCAAAAGAATCAGATTCTTATGCTGATTTCAAATATATATAGTTTTATATAATAGTTTTATCAAATTTAGTCCTTGTCATCAACAGTTACGAGCCTGAGAAAATTTGCCTTATTTTGGAAAATAGGGGGAAACACCCCCTAAAAGTCATAGGATCGTAACGAAAATCACACCGTCGCATTCAGCGTATCAGAGAACCCTATAGAAAAAATTTCAAGGTCCAATCTACAAAAATGTGGGATTTCGTATTTTTTGCCAGAATACTAATCAGAGGTGCGTGTTTATTTGTTTGTTTTTTTCTTTTCCCCAGGGGTCATCGTATCGACCAAGTGGTCCTAGAATGTTGCAGGAGGGCTAATTCTAACGGAAATGAAAAGTTCTAGTGCCCTTTTTAAGTGACCAAAAAATTGGAGGGCACCTAGGCCCCCTCCCACGCTCATTTTTTCCCAAAGTCAACGGATCAAAAGTTTGAGATAGCCATTTTGCTCCGCGTAGTCGAAAACCACAATAACTATGTCTTTGGGGATGACTTACCCCCACAGTCCCTGGAGGAGGGGCTGCAAGTTACTAACTTTGACCAATGTTTACATACAGTAATGGTTATTGGGAAGTGTACCGACGTTTACAGGGGTATTTTTTGTTTGGGTGTGGGAGGGGAGGGGACTATATGGGAGGATCTTTCCTTGGAGGAATATTTCATGGGGGAAGAGAAATTCAATGAAAAGGGTGCAGGATTTTCTAGCATTACTATTAAAAAAACAATGAAAATATAAACATGAAAAAGTTTTTTCAATTGAAAGTAAGGAGAAGCATTAAAACTTAAAACGAACAGAGATTATTACGCATATGAGGGGTTCTAAAAATACTTTAGCATAAATAGCGAGGTATTTAGAAGGAGATAAATACTTCGCTCTTTATGCTATTTTTAGTAATTTCAACTGTTTGTTCTACGGCCTTTCTGATTCAGGGGTCATTCTTAAAGAATTGGGACAAAACTTAAGATTTAGTGTGAAGAGCGAGGTATTAATGAGGGGACAAACTCCCTCATATATATAATCAAAAATATAAGAATATCGAAGTTTGTTACGTAAGTTAATTCTTAAGTTACGTATATTTTTTACTAATAAAAACGTTCGTTAAAAATTAAAAGTTCTAGTTGCCTTTATAAGCAACCGAAAAAATTGGAGGGCAACTAGGCCCCCTTCCCCACCCCTTATTTCTCAAATCGTCTGATAAAAACTAAGAGAAAGCCATTTAGTCAAAAAAAGAATTAATAGCAAATTTCATTTTAATAATTTATGTATGGAGAGCCAAAATCAGACATGCATTAATTCAAAAACTTTCAGAAATTAAATAAAAAAACAAGTTTTTTGAAATGAAAGTAAGGAGCGACATTAAAACTTAAAACGAACAGAAATTACTCCTTATATGAAAGGGGCTTTTCCTCCTCGAAACCCCGCTCCTTGCGCTAAAGTTTGACCCTTTCTCGCAACTCTACTTTTTAAAACAATAAAAAACTTTAGCGTAAAAAGCGGGGTGTCGAGGAGGAAAACCTTTCATATAAGGAGTAATTTCTGTTCGTTTTAAGTTTTAATGTCGCTCCTTACTTTCATTTCAAAAAACTTGTCTTATTTTATTTAATATATATATATATATATATATATATATATATATATATATATATATATATATATATAGATATACATATATATATATATATATATATATATATATATATATATATATATTTATTAAATGTGTGTGTGTGTACCAGCTGTGTACGCGCAAGCCGCAGGGGAACTAATCCCGCAAGCCGCAGGAGAATATCACTTAGTCTGAATCGCATGTTTTTTAACCGCGTGTGTCTTTGCTCTTCATTTTCATTTTTTCACACGTCACCGCTGTTCTTCTAACCGCGTATGTATTTGTTCTTCATTTTGACTTTGTGCACATGCTCGGTATCACATGTCTTTTGACTGCTTGTGTCTTGCTCTTCATATTTGATCCGCTCACATGCTCGGTGTCGCATATCTTCTAACCGTCCGTGTCTTCGCTCTTCATTTTCATTTTTGGCACGATTTTGGATTTTTATTCCTTCAGACAATTTAGATATAGTCTCTGCTTTGGCTATTGATGTTTGCGCAATTGATAGTGCAAATTTTCGTTTTTTGGGACTTCCAACAGACATTATGTTATATAGATACCTTATACGATGGAAACTCAACAATCTTATTTATGCTATGGAAGATATCATCCACATAGCTAATAGATTATTATCCATGCTTGTTGAAAGTGGATCTTTACAAAGTAACATCTTGGACGAAATTACAATCTTGCCATTCAACCATACATAAAAAACTAAATAACAAACAAAAACCATGGTTTATGTTTTGGTAAGGGGCTGAATGAATAAAAAAAAAAAGATAAAATCCTCCAGAGCCAGGACTGGTGCATACTGTGCCGGATCTCTTGACTACAAAGAAATACTAAACATTCCAACAGGGGACAAGAAAAAAAGTTTAAAAGAACTCACCTTCAAAATATGCTTTTTCTGTATTCTTTCTTCGTCTTCAAAGTAATCACGCATTTTCTTCTGAACTTGTTGAGCCTTTGGCCTTGGCACAAAATCAACACCTTTCTTTTTGAGACTTTCAATTTTCCTTGCAATTCTTTTCTGTTTTGCTTTTTTGCTACATCCTGCTTTTTCAGTAGCGTCAATACTCTTTGGTGGTTTCTCTGATAATTCTGAAACTGTTTCTCCTGATAAAATTGAATCGTGTTTGTGTTTTTTATAGGCAGTCTCATCTTCTTCTTTTCTTTCGTTCAAGTTCTGAAGATCCGTTTCCAGAAGTCGGGCTTGCTTTGAAACGGTAAAAATTTCTTGATCTTCCGGTGTAAGAAAAGAAAATTGTCCAATAGTCTTAGGCCGTTCTCCACAAGCAAGAAAATTTCGCATCCTTTTCAGTATTTTTTTATGTGATTTTCTTAATTGTATCTCCGTAGATAGACACCTAACATAAAAAAAACATGCCGTGACTTTTTCACGTTAAAACAAACCTTTGACTAACCATAGTTCAATATATAAATAAATGATAAATCAATATTAAAACACTTTGTAATGCATTAAGTCAAAACTCTACGTTAAATACTCCTCGAAATTTGTAAGATACGATATATATACCTAAAACAGAATAGTTCAATTAAAAAAGAAAAAAAACATTCTATGCACTTCACCCCCCACCCCCAATAAGGAAATATCTGGGTCGTGCCCCTTCAAAACAAAATCATAGCTACAGCTGAAGCTGCAACCTAGTTAAGAGCGATCTACGACCCAAATAACCTAAAGCTTAAATGGGATTTTAATATGTGAGCAAAAATCTCGAATTGAAGCTGTTTCAAAATTTATAACTGTTATTTAGTCTAGTCCTGATAGCATAAGTATTTCACAAAAAAAATATTCATTTTGACCAAATGGACTTTTTTTTGTATGGGAAGCACTGATGTGTCTCCATTTTTTTCTGTTTTCTTTTCTCAGAGGTGATTCTACCAAAATACTGGTTGTTGTTGGGAGTGAGCTCTTTTGAAAGAATATCACAATATCTGGCTATTTTTTTTAAATAACAAAGTTAAACACAAACAATTTTCGACAAAAACTGCATCTTTAAATACAAGACGATACAACATACTTTTGTTTTGAAAATATGCTTCTCTCAGGTAAGATATCTTATTTGAGTGACTCTGTTACCTCATTACCTATAATATCATTATAAATTGGTTTTCAGTGGATTCCTTGTATTACAAAATTACTAAAATTTCAAAAAAAAAAAAAAAAAAAAACGGTTGACTTTCATCAATTGGCAGGTGGCAAAATAATGTTCAAAATGTCTCTGATTCTAGTTGGGAGTGATAGCTCCAGTAATTTTAAAAAATATGTTATATCAATTGCTAAAGTCCAAAAAGCCAAAATAGCAAATGAACACTTTCTTTTGAAAAGTCCTAAATTCTTTGTAGCCTCGTGTCAAAAAAAACGATAATAACAAAAAAAAAATTATTGTATTGACTATATATCCCGAAATTTATTAATGTTCTTCAGTTTTTAAATCTCTTCCTGCACTGGTATTCGGCATCATCAGTTTTCCTGAGGCCAAAATAATTTCAATGATTTAAAGAACGTGAAAATTGAAACTTGGAATGTTACGACGTTAAAAAATAACTATCGTATCGACATTTGGACTGACGATAAACAGACGATTCGAACTGGACTTATTAGTAGTTTCAGAAACTCATATCCCAGGGGTAGGCGAAGCGTGAAATTGGGTGATACAGAATTTGTATATTCAGGCAGGAAGGTTGGGGTACATACAAAGGGAGCAGGGCTGACGATGGATAAGGAAGCTGCTAAGTCATGTTTAGGCTGGGAGGGTATTAAATATTAAAATACTAATTGCTCATTTTATGACTAAAAAGTTCAGGGTATCAGTAAAGTAGTACTAATAAGTGCAGGGTATAGCAGTATATGCCCCTGTAGAACCGACTGACGGAGATACTAGTGACTAAGATGAATTTATGAGATGGTCCCAGGTAGAAATGTAATGTTTTACTGGGAGATTTTAACACCCAGGTCGGTAGAAATAGGGATAGATGGTATCCTAGCCTGGGTAAATTTGGTGTAGGAAAAGAAAACAGTAATGGCAACAGACTTTTGCAATTTTGTAGGTATAACAGTCTAGTTATAACCAATACGGTGTTTGGTCATAAAATGGCCTATAAGTTAACAGGGTATCCACGTGATGGTAAGGCAACAAACATATCTATTATGTTATAGCAAACCGAAGACTTGCAGGATCAATACAAGATACTAGGGTATATAGGAGTGCTATTATTAATGTTAAAAGTAAAGATAACCATCTAGTAGTGTCTGGGGTTAATAAGTTAAAGCTGAAATTTCGGAAGAGCAACTACCTCCCGGGAAGCTACGATTTTGGTAGACTCAAGGATGAGAATTCGAGAGAAATTTTCCAGGAATAGTTGAATACTAAACTTGAGAGTTTAAAATTTGACAACGTGGAAGATGGCTGGAACAATTGGAGAAAAACAATTTTTGAAATTGCTGATGGTGTCTTAGGAAAGAAAGTTAGGACTACAGATAGGAATATTAGTGAAAAACCTTTATGTTTAACAGAGACGAGAAGGGGCTTGTACAAGAGTTATCTGAGTGATAGATCATATGAAAACAAAAGGAAAGTAAAGAAAGTGGAGAAACATTAAAATATGAGCTAAGGAGGTGTGAAGTGGAGGCCATGGATAAAATTGCGGAGGATCGGGAAGATACAGCTAGGCAGCAAAATAGTAACATATTGTAATGGCATGTTAGAAAATCGAGAGGGAGTAGTCAATCCAGACTTGTCTCAATTAAAGATAGGACCAGGGCCACAATTAGAGATAAGGAAAGATTTAAAGAGAGATGGGAAGTACATTTCGAGTGTGCTACACCGAGATAGAGTTGCAGGAAAAGAAATGGAGGAAAATTAAAAAGTTTGCGATTTCTTGGATGTGAAGAGAGAGTTGTTTTGTGAGGAGGAATTAGCGACAGTTCCAAAAGAATTAAGAAATAATAAGGCTCCAGGTGCTGATATTGTGGTAAATGAGTTACTTAAATATGGTGGGTCTGAGGTTAGAAATAAGTTACTGAAGATTGTGAATATAATTTTTGAAAAAGGGGAAGTAAATAGCGATTTTCGGAAAACCTTAATTAAACCAGTGTATAAGAAAGGTAATAAGAGTGAGTGTGGTAATTATCGAGGTATTTGTCTGGTCTCTGTAGGTAGCAAATTGCTTAGCAATATGATACTCTTTTGACTGAGAGATGCTGTATACAAAGTTTTAAGAGAAGAACAGTGCGGTTTTAGAAAATGTAGAGGATGTGTCGACGAACTTTTCACTCTTATGTTATTAATAGAGAAGCGTCTGAGTTGTCAAACACCTTTGGTCCTTAATTTTATAGATTATGATCAAACGTTCGATTCTGTTGATAGAAGAGCTTTAGCAAAGGTCTTATCCTTGTATGGTATACCAGACAAATACATTAAAGTGGTTAGTGCTATGTACAAAAATAACACTGCTGCGAACCAGGTAGAAAATGAGGTTAGCAGCTGGTTTGCATTAAATCGGTAGTTAAGCAGGGTTGTGTTCTATCACCCATTATATGAATTAGTTTGATGGACTTTGTCTTAAGAAGCACAGGAAATGCAATTAGAGACCACGGAATCAAATGGAGAGGAAAAACCCTCCTGTACTTAGATTGTGCTGATGATTTAAGCATCCTAGTTGAAAGTGTGAGCAAAATGAATGAGCGAGTTCAGGGTGCTAGAGTAGGTTTGATAATTAATGTCAAGAAGACTAAGTCACAAAGGCTAGGAATAACTTAAGATGGAAAGGTGACATTGGGTAACGAAAAGATTGATCAGGTGGGCAGCTTCACTTACCTTGGTAGCATTATTAGTAAAGACGTTGGGAGCAGTGAAGATGTTAAAAGTAGAATAGCCAAGGCTTAGGGTGTTTTTTCACAATTAAAAAAAAGTTTGGAAGAATAGGAAGATAAGACTGAAAAACCAAGATTGGAATATTAGAAGCTACAGTGTTGGCAGTGGTCAAATATGGCTATGAAGCATGGGCGCTCCGAAATGCGGAAGAAGATTTACTAGATGTTTTCCAGAGAAACTGCCTACGGATTATTCTGGGTACCCGGCTGTCTGACCGTATTTCAAACAGTAGGCTGTACGAAAAATGTGGTTCAATCCCGCTTTCTAGGGCTAGAGTCAAAGAAATGTTGGGATGGTCAGGGCACGTTGTGCGAAGGAAGGATGACAGATTGCCAAAGATAGTCCTTTTTGGCCAACCGTCAAGAGCTAAACGGAAAGCAGTTCGTCGTCGTCTGGAGTAGGAAGACGTCATAAAGAAAGATTTAAAGGAAACAGAAACTTCCAGGGAGGATTTAAAAAGGGATGCATTGAACAGATTGGGAGGGAGGAGTGTGTGTAGCTGTGTTGGCCTTTTTGTCTGTGTAAATTCTCAAGAATACAGAAGATAATATATCCCTTGAATTCTGAATGTGACAAAATTAGGACTTTTTTCAAAGAAAGATGAAAAGTGGTGCAAAGTCAAATATTATATTTAATCATGCCTCTTCACCTAAGTTAGACAAGGACACATTTTTTTACGATATTTTGTGTCAATATTTGAAACCTAAAAACTAACAAGAATTAATTTTTAAACCAAAGATTTTTTAGTGGAAGTAAAGAACGAAGCTGATTCTTAAAATAAGCAGAAATCATTACTTTGCAGTTTGTACGACGCATATCTGCAGCACTGAATCAAATGAACTGCTTAAGTGTTTTTTCCCTATATTTGTAGAATTTTGTAAAACTAACGCTTTACTGAAACCTGAGCTTACTTGAGTTTTTTAGACCTTGAGGTTACTTAAGGACTTCTCTAGTTAGAGGCTACTTAATACTGTTTTATCGCGTCTGTTATTATGTTTTTACATAATAAAAGTTACATAATAAAAATAGCCAAATTAAAGTTTAGAAATCAAGCCAAACTATCCCTTGAACATTTCTATGGTTCTATAGACAAGCACTAAATACTTTTTTTTCAAGTGGTTGAAATATTGGTTAACAGTTCTGCAAGAATCTCTTCCACAGTGTTTGCTTCAGAATATAGGAAATGCCCATTCACACTAATCCAAACAAAAATAAAAGAAAGAAGTATATTTCCGTAATAAGCCAAGTTTACTTTAGCAGAGCTCGTCTGGCTGTCTGGTAGTTCTTTAGATCCTTTGTGTGAATCCTGACACAATGCTATCGAGATACCCATTTACTATGAGCCCTTTTAGGGATCAATTCTGTCACGTCGGTGCCGTTTCAGTTGCTTTACCTTCTCTTTTGGTTTTCTTGATGCTGTTATAAATGATTCTGGATCGAAATTAGCTCCGTCTCATGATGCAGGATGATTTTTTTTCTTTTTTAAACCACTTCAGTGCAAACTCAAACAATAGCGACAAGCCACAGATATGGCTCTGTGTCTTGGAAGAAAAATATGCATGTATTGCTCATTAAGGACTTTTGTAATTATTTTTTGAGGCTGTATATTACACATTGTAAATCTGAGGAAATTACAGTTAAATGGATTCCAAAGTAACGTTTGAATTTCAGATGCAAGGTGAGGTGGACAATTCTGGTCCTGCTGCAAGAAGATGTATACTGCAACTTATCTTCCATCACACCTTTTAAGAGCATATCGATTTTGATTTTCACTTTAATATTCACCAATTTAACACCACAAAAGTGGGAAAAAGTCACCAAGAATTCTTAAACTTCTTCATTTTAAAACAACCAGGCCTAGACTCGTAGTGTGAATCCAAGAAAAATGGGCGAAAATATTGCATTTGGCCCCTGAGCTAATACGACACCCATAGCTACATCTTGTTATTTATTAATATATATCTACTGCTGAATTGAGCACTGGCAATCAATACAAGGCTTTTAATTTTTACACCAGTTTCGATGACAGCAGATTAAGACAACTTATACAAGTTGATAAAACTAACAAAGAAAAGTAAGGCCTAGGTTCACAAACTATTATTCACAGATTTTGCATTCCACGAAATATAAAGATGGATGATTATAAAAGAATTTCAAATCATTCTTTACCTAATGGTGTATTGAGGACAGCAAGTGACATCCATAACTGGTTTGTAGCAATATTGACCACTTCTTCTCCATCCTCTATCAATCAAATCTTGATAATCGTGTACAGTAAGTGTGTGAGCCCAAAAACCTGAAATATAAACACACAAAGTGAAAAGTCTGTCGATTTCTGTAAAAATTAATCATTGATTATAGTTAAAAAAGAGTATCCTAATTGGTAGTTGTAGTAGCTCCAGCAATTATAGTTTAGGAGCAGGTTTCCTGTCACTTGAGCCCTTGATCACATGTTCCTGCAGAGTAAACTGCAAGTACAAGGGTAGTTTTCTTGAGAAAAAAGAGACATCTTTGGGAGGTCATTGTGAAGTGAAAAATCAATGCGAGAAGAGTAAACAAGAAGCCATAAAAAGTTTTTACAAAAAGAGCATAGAGTCACAATGAACAAGAAAAGGCAACATCAAACTTATTTTTCTAATACTTTTGTGTTCGATATACGTAGGTCATCTTAATTAAGTATACTTAAGCGAAGTTTAACATTGCCATTTCTCTTATCATTATTATTTTTTTATCATTTGTCCAATTTATCAGCACTGACAGAAAACATTGGTGCGGAGTTGTTAGATAACTTATCTCAGCTCCTCCAAATGCAAATTGAGGTGTAATACAGATAAAAATGTTTTGTTTTTGTTTTGTTTACAAGCAACATTTGGTTGTCTGGGGACTTACTTAATCACTGCTCCATGTACTTATGGTAGCCTAATCTGTATTTTTACTGCACGTGTGGTTTATTAAGTGCCCCCCCCCCCCCCTGGGGGCACTTCATTAGCAGTTCCCGTGGTTCGGTTTCATATCGCACATTTCTTAGTAGCAGTGAAAAAACAACCTTTAATATTTCTGTTTCCAAGCCATAAGAATAAAAACCCCATTTTTCTTCTAATATGGTAAAATAGATTTTCACTTTTTTAACAACTTCTTGTACCTATTCCTTTCGGCTATGTTGCAAATACTGGATCATTAAATCGACTTTATTGATATTTTGTACAAACAAAAATGTAAAAGAGTAGATAATAAAAAGTAGACAATAAAATAGTAGACTAATTTATGGAGCTCTCAAAAGTCTTCATTGGTCATGAATGCAATAACTTTTATGACACGATTTTAACTCTCTAAAACAACTCAAAAAAGCTTAGTTTTAACTAAGCGCTAGTTTTGAGAATTCTACTAATATATCCAGTTTTTTTAAACATTTTTCTTTTCAAAAATATACTGCACCAATAGCAAACAGTACCATAATTAATATTTGTTTTAAGTTTCTACTTTGCTCTTTACTATCATCACAAAAACTTCGGCTTTTCAGAATTACTTTTTGTATCTTTTAAAGGTTTAAAAAACATTGACAGTAAACCTTATAAAACGACCTTCTTCAAATTAAGGCAAAGAAGCTAATGAAGTTAACATAATGTTTGGTAAAATAGGGCATTAATATAAGTTTAACTTGGTATCTCTCTTAAACTTTGCCTTTAAAAATCTTAGATCTGTCACAAAAATAGCACATGGAGCATATATCCTTGGCATCTCCAAGGAGTAGCTCCAAGTAGGAAATTGTCAGTCAAATTATGAAAAGAATTTGAGATGTGTTGTGTTTTCATTATTTTTATTTCTTTGGCTTTAAATCTAAGACAACTGATCACTGAAAGAGAATCGGTGCCTGAAAGAGAATTCATATTTCAAAGAGTTTATTCTTTCTATGGTTCAAACTTTATTATAATTGCCAGAAGTCAGATCTATTACCACTATCCTGAAGGGTCCTGTCACTAAGAGTTTAAGAAAAACAAAAGCCAAACCCATCAATTCAATGAATTTTGAGAAAAATCAAGTGATTCAAGAGGGCAAAATCATAATTTGCAAAATCAGACATCATTGCAGACAGCATAGCAGCCAAAGAAGATTCAGGGTCTAAAACACTGGGAGCACTGTGGCTTCTATATAAACACCAAAAACCCTTGATGAACCTAGGTTACCAACTTTTATCCAAACAGACTCAATCCACTCAACAGTCAGAGTTAAAATAAATGACTATCCTTTAATCTCTTTTTTAAATATAGGCACACTTATCTACAGCAAAGTAAGAAATTCAGGTTCAAAAGAGTTGGCAACTAGCTGTTTCAATTACATCAAGTGATAAAGCTGTCAAGATATTTTTTGTTCAGCTTCTGTAATTGCAGCAATATTTACTTTTTCCTTCTTAAGATAAGTGTAAAGTTCAAGAAGTTTTTTTGGAAATATATCTACATTGGAACTAAAGAACTTCATTTTTTACAAAGTAGCCATAAAAGAGGTAGCAGGTCAAGAGTAAGTAAGAACTGACAATTTGTCTATGTTTTCAGCCACAACACGATGAAACAACAGGAGGTAAACTCTTGGAAAACAAGTTAATGCAGAGGAAACACTTAGATAGAAGCAAAAGAAAGTCGTGCTAGATGAAGAAACACTATTACCTACACTAATTGGCAACTGAGAGGTATGAAAAATGGTGCTAGTCTGTATTCACTAGAAGGATGCCACAATCATTTATAATACATAAAGCAAACAATCTCTAATAACAAGATCAGATTTACTGGTTGCAGTCTGTGTTTTGATCCCACCAACTAGTTTTCCCCGTATTTCTGGCAGACTTCCCTAGACTGATGTGGGTGAAACTGAATGTTGGAATGTAACTAAAATGACTTCTGGAAATTTTATTTTTATGTCAAAGCTTGAAACAGTGGAGAGTTGTCTCACCTTAGTAGTACAACATCAATTCTGTAATCAGGTTTGGGATGGTTCATGATGAAAATAAGAACAACTGCTAGAAGTTTTATACCAAAAGTTTATTTCTAGAAGCGGTATTTTTTAGAATATTATTCTAAGTTAAAACAAAGCCAATCAGATGCAATCTAACTTCAATAATACAGCTTGGTAAATTTTTTATTTTCTTGATTCAAGAATTATTTTTTTTTTCAATTTAACTCAACTTCAAGTCCACTGCATGCTCTTACTGAATATGATGGCCACTACCCCAACAATTATGCCCTGACCCCTCCTCCCCTCTCATTGCGGTACATATATCCTGATGTCATCTTTCCTCAGAAAAAAAAACTTTTTCCTCTTTAACTTATATTCAAAACAGAATAAAAAAAATTCAGGATCCAGTAAATTAGTATTCTGAGGTTAAAAAGCTGTGTGCCAGGAGACCTGACCAGCTTAATTTCCACCTACCTGAACCATCTGAAGTTACTACCAATAACCTTAATAGGTTCTTTCTTTCCATTGTCCAAAGCCTTCAGGTATAATCTCGTCAATTACTAGGTGTTACAATTTCCACTTCATTTTCCTGTTATTTTTCAATTGGAGATTGAAAGAATAAATAAAACTAAAAAAAAAGTGTCTTTCTATTTCCCTATATTAGTGTTTTAGTGCTATCCTTTCTAATCTCTTGTCTCTCCCTTTCAGCAGGGTTACCAAGCCCAGACAATATCTCCAAATATAGAAACAGGGTTTCATAGCCCCAGTTTTTCATCTTCTTCACTCCTTTATTCTCAAATTCATATGAAAATTTTGCTGCTGATTGGATGAAGGAAAAACTCCTTCCTCTTACAGACCAGAGACAATACATAAACCTCAAATCCACTTCTTCTTCCCATTATTTTGTTTACCTTATCAACTCCATTTGAAATTTTTTTGAAAAGCCTAATACCTGGCTCAATTTAATTTCCATTGATCTCTAAAAATCATTTGACCTTATTAATCAAAGTAAATTAGTTCAGAAATTGGTAAACGAATTCAATATTGGCTTTTTCCAGGTGAAATTGGTTGCCTCTATCTTACCAAATATATCATAAATGGTTAAATACAAGAATGATTATTCAAGTCCCCTCCCTGTTCACAATGGAATACCCCAAGGTGCTCTCCAAAGTCCTATTATATTTTCAAGGAACACCAGGAGGGGTGTGGTACATTGTAAGAGTGGCAACAATTACATTGAAAAGAACCATGTCAAAACTCTAGGTTAGGGGCTTCTATTAATCTTGGATGGTAGTTGAATTAGATAAATGAAGCACCCATGAGTAGATACAGAGCGTTCATGGTACCCTGTGAATATATTTTGAAGAATGGTAACTATATCAACTAGGGGCGTCACTGGTCTTTTACCTTTGGAGGGGGGTCTAAATGTTCATATGAATTCGGGTAGGTGCCAACAACACCCAATATTTTTTTTCCTTTTTGTGTGCTTTAAAACAATATTTATTAGTTGCGGAAAATTTTCATATATAGTACGGAAAAACTCTGGTATAAAAGTAAAATCAAGACAAAAAAACTAAAGATAAACTTTTAGGCTGAGTGCCTTTTCAACTTTCCACTTTTCTACAAGTAGGTTGAAGTCGATTTTTTCCAGTTGGTCTTTTTCTGGCATCATGTGCATGGGATGGTCAAGTCGATCGTTTCCACAGTTGACATAAATCTGTTCTTGAAAATTTTTATCTTGCTAAATATTCATTCACCTTTGGCCAATGTCACTGGAATAGTTTTTGCAAAAATGAATGCTGGTAAATACCAACGTCGTATATATCAGGATGACAGACCAACTTTAGAATCAGCAACGTTTTATTTGCTATCAGAAGAACAAGATGATAAATTTAGCATCTATAAATTCAGCACTATTTCATTTTTAACTAGAACAATATTCCACGTAGTATTACAGAATTCAAGAAAGGTTAGTGAACTTTTTAAGTCAATGGACTGGTAACTGAGTTTGACCTACAATTTTGAAGTAAATCATACCACCTTTATTCAACACAGCATTACAAAATTCAAGAACAGTTCGTAAACTTTTTAAGTCAATGGACCAGTAGCTTGCTTTGACCCTGAAGTAATTATTTTGTTTAGTATAAATATAGTTTGTTTTAATTATGATACATTAGTAACTCTACTGACGATGATGACCGACTGTGTCATCAAAATATTTTGAGCTTTTGTTTTATTTATTTGTTTCACTGTCTATTGAAAGGACCTGTCCCTATTTGGAACTCTTATGTATTCCTTTAAAAGTGAATGTTCTGTAAAGAAGAAGAAGAAGAAGGTTATTCAATACAATACAATACAAAATACAATACAAAATGGAAATGCAATAAACCTATTCCCCCTTGAAAGGTTCCATGGCCAGGAATACAAGGTGGATAACTACACACAACCCTTGTCTGTTCTTTTTCGCTAGAAGGAACAGCTCGACAAACTCAATGATACTTCCAGAGCTTTTGCAAACCTCTATAAAAAGACCAGTAATGTTCCCTCTGTGGGCTAGGCAACTGAGGTATTGAATATTTCTTCCTAACTTCTCGGAAATGTGAGTTTACGCTCCCTCGAAGAGCTTACTCATGTTACTTGCGAAATCTTAGCATTGCAATGCCATTTTTTTTCACTGATACAAGCTTTCTACCAAACTCAGAGACTTTCTTCTGCAATGTCGGCTCCTTTTTTTTAATCTGAATATACAAAGACGAGTAAACGCTCTTTAGCGACTCACTTTCTATCAATGTACAGTACACCTACAGCTATATTTCTTGACACTATGCTCTAGGTGCGGGTTCTCATAGTTTCAGTTTCTAACAAACCGCCACTGGTGTTCGGAACTCAAGGAATTTCCTCGCTTATTGAAAATTTGAGTTTTGGCTGAAATGGTCCCAGTTTGATAAGCTTAAGCTTTTCTAAGCCACAAAGTTTGAGCCCAGTATTGTGCTGGACTTTTATAATTTTGGCTTGCTGTAAACTTTTGAGTTCAGATTCTACTCCTTATATTCTTGACACTTTCTAAGAAATGAATTCCTCTGACTGACTATGAAGCCTAGTTCCATATTCGCTTATTGATAAACCCATGTCTAGCGCTTGTATTACAGCGTCTAATTTGTTAATGACGGAATCCAACTTAACTTCAAGCGTCAGTTTTCTTGCTGCCTTGGCACAGTCAATAATGCAAGAAAGAAGAGCAAAGATATCACTGATTCCTTTTGCTTTTTTTTTCTTTCGCCAGGTTTCACAATGTCAGACCTGGGAGGATTACTAACTTTGATTTTTTTCAGCTGTATCTTCTTCTATTCCGACTCCAATATTTGTCAAGGATGGACCAGAGGGAACATCTTCAAGAGATGCCTGATATTTTACTTTGATTTTACAACAGTTGTTTTTTGTATCTATTTCAAGTATTCGAAAAAAACTGAAATGTTTGAAACAAATTCATAAACTTTTATAAGGCAAACTGGCCATAACCTAAAAACTTGAAAGGTAATTTCAAAACCATGTTCTTCTTTGCTTCTTGCAGGAAATTTGGTACGCTTTAGTTCAAATTAGTTCACTTCCATTTTAAAGCATACCCCAAAAGAAAAGAGAGCAAGAACCCCAAAAGTAGAGAACAAGCTCAAATGTGCAGAGATCCACTACATAGTAATACTGCTACTTTGTATATATAATCCAATAGCTCTAAAACCCATGCGGCTCCAAAACTCAAATCCTGTAGGAAAGACCACTTACCAGGACTGTTCTCTAACTCACAAAAACAAAATTAAATTAGGTAAAAATACAAAAACTTTGCATATTAAAAGAAAATGCTCAATACCCTTCAGGATAACTCATCTTTTTTCATATATAATTAAAAATCAAGGATATATTCTTGACATACCCCTAATCTTACTATCCCTTCCTTGTTTATGAATTACAAATTATTGAGTGTTTCAATCAAATCTTTTGAAGTTTACTGCCCTTTAACAAACTGACAAATGGTTGATAAAATTCCCTCTTAAAAGTATGATTTTGCCCAGATTTTGGGAGCCAGTCCTATCAAATCGTGTACTTGCAACTAGCAAAAGTGCTGAACTTTTGTGAGAATCATTTTTAGCAGTCTCAGAATGCAAGACGTGAGGTGGCTGTGACTTCAAAGCACTTTAACAAGAGGCACCACTGAGAACAGACTCTAAACTTTCTGTTGTCTTAAATTGCACTATACTATCTTGCTGTTTGAGATAAAGCTTGCTTGTAGCAGGGCCTTCTACAGTTTTCTTGGAGCTTTCTGGCCATAACCATTTTGAAATATTAAATAGGCTAGAGTGGTCTTTTGAACAATATTTGGCAAAATTTTCGAAAAACATACCGTTTTTCAGTTCCTCACTATGATGCTTCAGAATGCGTGTAGCTTAGGACGGTCGTATTCTGGCCTGGTATCACAAAAGATATCACTTCCTAACAGTGTGATGCTTGCAATGCCTTTCATGACAAGCAGCAGCAAGAGCCGCTTATATGCTCAGAGATCCCAAAGCTGCCTTGGGAACACGTTGCCATTGACATCTTCGACTGGCAAAATCGCCAGTATCTTATCACTGTCGACTACTATAGTCGATTCTTTGAGCTTGATAAGCTCGACTCATTGACATCATCAGCTTTCATTGTGAAATTAAAGAGCCAATTTAGTCGCCATGGAATACCAAAATTACTCACATCTGATAACGCTCCAAATTTTCTGTCATCAGAATTTGAGCAATTTGCAAAATTATGGGACTTTAGCCACAAAACGAGCAGTCCAAAATATCCACAAGCTAATGGACTAGTAGAAAAGACAGTCCAAACTACCAAAAAGCTCATGTCAAAGGCACTACAGGAAAAATCAGATCCATACTTAGCAATCCTTGAATATCAAAACACACCAATTGATGATGGTCACCACTCACCTGCAGAATTGCTGATGAGTCGCCAACTTCGTTTCGTACTACCGGTGATTTCTTCACAACTCGAACCAAAAATAGTGCCTTACTCATCGTTTGAATTCAACAAACAAAAGAAACAAGGAATTCAGAAATCTTACCATGACCAAACAGCAAAATCATTGACTGCATTGAAGGAAGGGCAACCAGTTTGGGTCAAACTCAGTGGCAAAAAGAGGTGGGAAAGAGCATTGCTAATCAAAGTTTTTGGAGATGCTCCCTGCTCATATCTGGTGAAAACCCAAAATGGCTCAACTTATTGGAGGAACTGACAACACATCAGGCCCCAAGTAAGTCCAAATGATGATCCTCTAGGGAACGAAACAGATAATACTCTTCATCCCTCACCAAGACCCATCTTCAATGGTCCATCATTTGGAGCTGGAAACGCCTCGCCATTTGGAACCACACCTTTGCCACGAGCACTCTCAGATCCGTCATCTCCAGAGCAAGCATTCACGTCTCCTCTTGCACTTAGAACTCCAGGGCCTATAGCCATACCTCCACAGAGCAATGAGGATGTCTCTACCCAGATGCAGAGAGATACCAGATATACCACTTGTTCTGGTCAGTTAGTCAAACCTGTCATTCCCTTGGATCTTTGAAGTAGTAGCTTATGAAGAAGAGGAGATGTAGAACACTCACCTTGCTTTGCTTGCATTAGTGTCTTATTTATAGTGTGCCTTTAATTATTCTTCCTTGTGTGAGTGATTGCTTGCTTGCTTGTACATATCGCTTTTTCTTTTATATGTGCTTGGGTTATAATAAACAATTAAACTTCTACAGTTCAATTCTCAGATTTTCTGATAAAACAAACCTGCTGCATTCAGTTTTAGCTGATATAATTCCTAAAACCCAAGGACCAAAGCCACCTAAAGTAACAACAGCTAATAGGTGGCCCCCACAGCTTACACCTTTGCCATAAAAACCTAAACCTCAAAAAGTTCAACCAGCAAATCAATTAATAACAGGTATTCAACCAATAAACCAAGCTTCCCCTCCAAGAATTCCAACAAAGAATACAATAATACAAGCCAACAAGGAGGGAGAGAAGTGGCAGAAATTAGCTACCTTTCAAACAGTCAATTTTCTCATATGCAGCAGCAATGAAACTACACAAATGAAAAATATCCTCACAAGAAAAGGTATCAGTATACTACTTAGAACGGAAATATGAAAAGCAGCAGTGCAGCAACTGCAAATCATCAAACAAAATGTAGTTATCCCACAAAACCCAGAAACTATCCCTGAATTCCCATCAATCCAAACACCACAGCTAACCCAACCAAAAGAGCAAGAAAACACTGCGCCACAGTCAATTTGCTAAAACATGAAGAAAAACTCAAAAAAAGAAACCAATAGAGCAATTGGATGCTGTTTCACTGCTGAAAACCAACAATTTGTCAGGTGAAGAGTATTTTCAGTCCCTAGACCAAGAAGAAGCAGACTCAAGCAGAATATCAGATAACTTAAATGAACCCATCCATAATAAATATCCTCCAATGGAATGTAGTGTCTCTTAGCAACATGAAACTGAAGGAGATAACCACTTTTATTTCAAGATATGAAGTAGTTATAATATTTCTAAAGGAAACAAAACTTCATAATATGAGAAAAATCCAAATAAAAGGCATTGAGACTTACAGGAAAGGCAGATCAACTGGAAGAAAAAGAAGTGGCATAGCCCTGATGATAAGAAAACAGATCCCACATTCTTTGGTGGCCCCAAAAAGGTACATCCTAACAAAGTTGAAACAATTGTAGTTGAAATACTACAACTTGATGGAAATTTCTTGAAGTAGTCTCACTTTATAACCCAAATAGAATAAATAATATATTTGAAGTGATAAAAGAAGTAAACCAGGATTATTAAACAATAATTGTGGGATATTTTAATGATCACAGATATCTATGGGAAGATACTAAACAATAAAACTCAGCACAGAAAAGTGCATAGAAAGCAATTCTAGAAGTAAATTTGATGGTTATTACCCCATATGGTCTAAAAACATACTACAACCCAAAAGGAAAAAAGTTTTGGAACAATAGACCTTCAAATAGCCCTGCCTGAGTTTTTGACAAATACAAATACCAAGTTGATCCCAGAGTTACAAACAGACTATTGTGCCATTTTCACATTCACTGGAGACATTTCAAATACTCCAACCCAAGCTACATACAGATTTCAACATCGCAGAGCAGACTGGACAATCTTTAAACAGTTTCTGGAGGTAGAAGACCACTCAAAATTATCCTATCCCTAAGATAGGACCCAAGCCTTGACTATTAAAATCCTAGATGAAGCTGAGAAAGTAATACCCAGAAAGTCATCCCAACCATCTTTGAGATCTTATTTTAGGAAACCAAGGCCATGGTGGAATAGTTCCACAGAAGTTCCAATAAAGGAAAAGAAAAAAAACAAGAGACCATTTCAGTAGAACTGGGGCTCTGGAAAAATTTATAGAGATGAAAAGAACTGGGGCAAAGGCTAACAAAGTCATAAAAACAGCAAAAAGTAAACACTGGATCCAAATTATATTGCAAAAAGAGAGCACAAAGAGGAACTGATTAGCCCTTTCTCAATGAATGAATTAAAGATGAGCCTTGATACAGTAAATAAAAAATCAGCATCAGGAGAAGATGCAATAGGATATACATGGGTAAAAGAAACAGGGAAAAAGTTACCAAAAAATGCTTTTGCTGTAGTATGAACTATGGCATAAAGGGGATTTCCCAGGGGTTGGAAACAAGGTACCATTAAGCATATTAGGAAAAAGAGTAAACCTCCAGAAAAACTATTGTCTTATAGACCTATATCTCTACTTCCAGTTCTTGAGAAAATAATGGAAAAGATGATCCAAAACAGACTCGAATGGTTTGCAGAAGAAATAACCTCTTCCCACAATCACAATCTGGCTTTAGAAAACGGAATGTCATCACTTGATGGAATCATCTGTCTTTAAGAAGCCATCCAAGCAGCCTTGAAAAAAAGACAAAATTATACTAGTCTTATTGGCGGACTTCGAAGATGCATACAAAAATGTAACCAAAGAGAAATTATGTACAATCCTTCATTCAATGGACTTCCCAGAACCATTTATCTATTTTGTTTGAGGGTTGTGCAAAATCCACCTAAGACTTTGGACAATCCGAATTCCCATAAAGACTTTCTGGATTCTCTTGGTGGTGATAGTAGTCCTAGCATTTCAGCCCTTAAGCTCAGCAAAGATGAGTGGCAGGTTGTTATGTCTGATAAAGGTGCAAAAATGCTGTCAAGAAACCTATAACAAAGACACAGAGTGTTGATGATGCTAAAGTCAAAACTTTAGTTTTTGGCATAGTGCACTGCACCAACCTTCAAATTTGCATGACCATATTTTTTTGTCTAAATTTTGAAACCAAAGAGCAACTCCAATGGGCAATTGATACCCCCCCCCCCCTATTGTTGGCTATGAGCATCTACCTATCTCCATATACAAGTTCCTCCTTCTCCAGTACTACAATTACCAAGCTTATGGTCATGCCTGGATTTACCAGTAGGCCTAGGGGTGCAATGAATTATCTCTGAGTTATTTTTTTCAATAAAACTTAACTGGTCTGATTTATCATCAAAGTGCTAGATGCACTCTGCTGCCATGCTGTCTATTCACCAAAAAGTGATTTTAGAATGGTAGAGGGATTCTATTGCCACTTATAAACTGTCAGATGTCTCTCAAGAATGGCAATTCAACACAACCCATGTCAGCTTACAACTGGTTTGCAATAACATAATCAAAAGGTATACCATCTTACCACCATGAGAGTACCATAATGACTTAGGGTCATTTTAATGACACTGGGCCATTTTGTGATCAAATACTAAATTGGTTATAACTAGATTTTTATATCTATAAAATTGCAGTCTATAACCATTACTATTTTCTTTTCCTACACCAAATATGCCAAGACCAGGATGCCATCCATCCCCTTTTCAACCAATCTGGGCATTAAATCCCTTAGAAAAAATACAATATTTTTATTTTGGACTCTATCTATTTGTTTTAGTGGCTGTAAGTAAAATTTATTGGATTTACTCCTATCTTCATCAGTTAGTCTTATGAGGGCACTTACTACTGTGATTGGTACCCTGTAATTTTTAGTCATAAAATGAGCAACAAGCATTCTATCACTAATACCCTTCCTTGTGCATCATGAGCCCTATTCCCTGCCTTTTGCCTGAGTAAATAAATTCTTATCACAAAATTCCATGTTTCCTATCCCTGTGTTGTGGCTTTCTGAAACTCCTAATAAGTGCAGATCAAAGCATCTGAATTTCTAAGTGAAAATATTGATACAATACTTTTTTTTTACATTGTAACATTCTAAGTTACAATTTTCATATTCTTTAAAAAATTGAAATTGTTTTGGCCTCAGGAAAAGGAATGGTCCCAAACCAGTGCAGGACATGGACTAGCAAATTTTTTCAAGTCTACACAAAGTACTTAAGCTTGCTTAGAACCTGACAGCAAGAAGTCCCTAGCACCTCTAGTTGAATAGAGGACTTGTCAAATCCTGGGCCTGTCTTGGTCACATTATAGTTTTCTAAACTCAGTGATGCTGTTTTATCAACAAGAATCAAAAGCCTGCAGAAAATCTCAAGCCTTATCACCTAAAAATTATTCTATATTCATGTTTGTAAAAACCATGCTAGTAGAGAGGCAGCCCATAATATTTAACTTAGCTAGAAAAAGGTTTTCCACAAAAACAAGCTCTATCCTCCAAATTCACAAATGAGCCCTTAGAGCAATACAGGATGGAAAGGCCAGAGGAAAATAAAACATATAGCTATGCTGGATAAAACACTTAAGTATTATTTTTTAGCCAATTTGAAATGTTGAATTAGTTATTCTTTCAGGAAATTGTTCTTTGTTCCCTTTCAGAAAATTGTTCTTTGTTTTTTACTCTTTAGCTTGTTTTGCCACCCCTGGGTGTATTGCCTGGAGTGACCACATTCCCCCTAGATCCAGCCTTGCTTGAGCCCCTATTAGGGCTTAAAATAGAGTTTTTCCCAAAAGCAAGTGGCCTATTGAAGTTGGAAAAAGCATAAAAAGTTGCATAAAATTCTAGACAGGCTTTTTTTGCTATCTTGGAAAGTGGTTAGGTTAGGGAAATGTAACTTTCAGTAATAAATCCAGGGCAAAAACATACTCTGAAAGGTATTGCCAAGCTACTATGCTAACCTTCTTTTGATTTCCAAGTCTCAGAAATTTTGCCAAGGGTAAAAGACCTTTTTTGGGAAAGACTGCTTTTCTTTAGCCTTCTTTTATTGAGAAAGAGTAGTATTATTTTGTCAAAAATGACTGATAACTCATACTGTAATTGAAAATTTGTCATTTTTAAGAGTTCTAAAAGTGCTTAAATTTGAATTTGTGATAGAAGTGATTATTATATTTGTAAAGAGGATAAAAGAGGCATCAAGTGGTATGTTCACTTTATTGGCAAGTCAATTAAACAAACTGTGATGTTTAACTTAGATGATTTTAATAATAGCCACACTGATACACAGCTTAGATTTTTAGCTATTCATTATTATATACAATTCTTCTTAATTTATCTTTGGTAACAAGGTGTGAGGGTTTTAGTTTAACATAATTTTGTTCAATTGGATACTGGTTTTTTACCCTACTTGACAGGTACTGGGATTCTAACAAAACAACATAATACTGAATTGGCAGTCTTTTTCTCTAGTTTTAGTTTAATTGTCAAAGGAAGTTTTCACTTTTTTTCTATCTAAATTATGGGTAAAATTCTATTTTATTGAATTGTGGCTATCTCAGAAATGGGTTAGGCCAGGAAAATGAAACTTTCAGGGATAGGTCTAAAGGGTAAAGTATATCCTGGGAAGGTATTTTAAAGTACCTACCTCAACTCCTTCTTCCTCTAGAGGGCCCTGAAATTTGCCTACATGACAGGTCTATAGCCTACCTATTGAAATTTTGACAAAACAACATTTTACCTTAATTTTCAGTTACCAGTTGCTTTATTCTCCGCCTTTAGTTCTCAAAATACAATTCCTGTTATTTGAGTAGAATTTTGAGCCATATCAATGTTGTTTTTTTTTTTTTTTTAGGGAATGCATTTGCATAGGCTACCTAGCCTATCTTTAAAACCTTATAAATTGGGATTGAGCAAAGTTGTGAACTGTACACAATTTTGTAGTGCTTCATTCAAGCAGGGGATCTATTTTGCAAGGTTTCATTTTTATAACACAAATATTTTTAATGGTCATCAAAGGTCAGGGTCCTCTAGAGGGAGGAGTGGAGGTAGGTGCTTCAAAATACCTTCCTGGGATATACTTTAGCCTATGGACCCATCCCAGAAAGTTTCATTTTACTAACCAAACCCCTTTCTGAGATAGCAAGAAGTCACTCAACTAGAATTTTACCAAATTATGTAAATATGTATAAATTCTCCTTTTATTTTTTAAGACTAAAAAGACTCTGTCCTATGGTGATACTTTTTATTAGTTTTTTATATCAGAAGAACCCACAAAACAGGGTTTTACTTAAAAAACTGGCAATGGCATATATTAGCTATGAAATAATGGTAATGGAATAGGCTAATGTGCATAGACACACCTCTGCTGCAGCTTGTATCCTTCTCTTTGCAATATCCACATTTGCCTTTTTCGTGCTCACCAAACCCATTCGATGATACTTGGCATTACAAGCTGTTTTAACTTCCGAGAGCAATCTTGTGGTTTTATAGGCTTCTTTTGCTCGTTTTCGTGTATTTAAAATATTTGCCGTAGGTTCAGATTAGCAATGCGTCGCTTTAAACCACATTTGACTTTTGCAGGGAAAGCCGAAGCTACAGACAAAACGTATGTAACACTGGCATTCAAATTAAATAATTTATTAGCAGTATTTTGCGGTCTTCATTTAGTTCAACATTGCTTGTCAATCCATGGTAGTGATTCCAAGTAGTATTAGTAGTCGTAAGAAGTGGTGGTAGTAGTCGCCATAGTAGTTAGAGTCCCAATTAATAGTGGTTATTGTAAGTAGTGGTGGTTGTCGTATGTTATATTTTATTTGGTAACCCCTTCAATGTTTCCTTAACGTTTCATTTTAATATACTAAGCCTTCTGGAGACCCAGGGTCAGTGGCATCGTTTGGGGGGGAGGCTAGTTGCCCCCCCCTCAATAATTTAGATGAAAAAAACAGATGTTTTTTGAAATTTATCAATGCTCATTTATAATATAAAAAAACATAAAAATCAGAAGTCCATAACACTTCTTAATGTGTTTGACATTAATATTTATGCAAATATGCCGCCTTTGAAACTTTTTCATCGAGTAAATAGGAGAGCTAAGTTAATGATAAAATTGTGAAAATATATTATACTTCTTTTTCGCCAGGTTTGCCCTGATCAAATTTGTAACCCTGATGTTTAAGGTTCTTTTATTTAAATAGGACAAAAAAGGAATCATTGAAGAAGTTAGATACACAGTAAATATAATTTGCTGAATAAAAGAAATCATCAAATAAGAAAACAAAACTCAGTACTTTTTATAATAATAAAGGCTGTTGGGGTGGCACTTCGCGCCGCCCCAACACCTAGTTGGTGGGGTCGCTTCGCACCCCCCAAAGCCCCCCCGCACGCGTAAGTCGTTACGTGCCATATTAGTTACGCGCCATTGTAGTTGTGTCCCTGTGTCCTACCTATATATATATATATATATATATACTAGCTGTTGTTACGCGCCATTGTAGTTGTGTCCCTATGTCCCACCTTTGAATATAGATATATATATATATATATATATATATATATATATATATATATATATATATATATATATATATATATATATATATATATATATATATATATATATATATATATATATATATGTGTGTTTTTAACTACGTAAAACCCGTGAATATGCAACATTCTTCGCTGTCCCATTGTCTGTACATATAAATAGATTGTCAGGTTTACCGACTCTTGAACATGCAACATATAATTGTCCATGGGAAAAACAATCCGTATTCAGATCTATACCTCATTATTCTAATGATTGCCCTTGAGCTTTGTTGATGGTGATTGCTAATCAAACATTCCCTGTGTCCCCATCGTCATTTATATATCCTCTTGTCCCCCCGGCGTCCCCGTTGTAGTTGTGTCCCTTTGTCTCTGTCGTCATTTATAGTCGACAAACATGACGTCAGTCGACACAAACGTCCCAGTCGTCATTTGTGTCCCGGTATCCCAGTCTGTAATTTCTCTTTAAGTGTCCCGGTCGTCTTTTATATTCCCTGTGTCCCGGTCTGTATATACATTCGTTTCTGAATTGGTATGTGATGAAATAAATTCTTGTTTTTTCCTTTTTTTCTTTTTAGTTTTTTTTTGGTTTTTACTTTTTTTTGTAGCTTTTTAGTTTTTTTTCTTTTTTTAGTTTTTTTTGTAGTTTTTACCTTTTTTAGTTTTTTTTATTTTCATTTTTTTTAGTTTTCTTTTTCTCCTTTATTTTTCATTTTTTTTTCTTTTTCAGTTTTTAGTTTTTTTAGTTTTTAGTTTTTTTATTAGTTTTTTTTTTTCTTTTTAGTTTTTTTTGTAGTTTTTACCTTTTTTTAGTTTTTTTAGTATTTTTTCTTTTTTAGTTTTTAATTTTTTACCTTTTTTAGTTTTTTTAGTTTTTCAGCTTTTTTAGTTTTTTTAATATGTTCTTTTTACTTTTTTCCTTTTTTTAGTTTTTTTTTAAGTTTTTTTTCTTTTTTAGTTTTTAGTTTTTTACCTTTTTCTTAGTTTTTTTTTAGTTTTTTAGCTCTTTTGTATTAATGCTAAGCCAAGGTTCGAACCTGGAACCTCTCGGACCTAGAACCTGGAACATAACGCTTTACCAGCTCAGCTACTTTGCTTGAATACATTCGTTTTTGAATTGGTATATGATGAAATAATTCAGACATCATATGCGGACAGACAGACAGACACACAAACAAACAACCCATTTATATATATATATATATATATATATATATATATATATATATATATATATATATATATATATATATATATATATATATAGATTAGCACCATAGCTAGATAGGTCAAATCAGTTGTAATTGGGTCATGGAAAATAATACAGAGGAGGATCCGCCCCAGGAATTATTTAATTGTTTTACTTTTACTTCTAATATTTAACTCAAACTCCAATATAGCTCCAATTTCTCTGATTTGTTATTGAAATGCCTAATAAGTGCTGATAACGTCATTTTTTATGGTGTAGATTCACATATTAACTCATAAATGTAGAGCTGGCTCTAAAGACTATTCCTTGCTCACTTCTTGATATTTTTACTTTTCTAAATATTTCTTTTAACCGGCTCCAAAAAAGAATCGAGATGGACGTATTAAGGTTCATTACTGAAATTTCGCACTTTACACAACACCAGCACTACTCATAAAATATTGATCCCTGCATCAGCATGCTGTAAAAAAATATCTGTGCAAGTAGAAAAATTTGAATTCGGACAGTATATTTACATTTTTTCTCACAAGTTGGATATTTTGTGTGCATATTACCAACCCACACACTTTTTCTATTGTTACCAATTTTAACATGTATCATTAGGAAACTGAGCTTTGCTTGGTGAAAGAAATTTTATACATATGAATGATATTCAGTGTGCCCCCAGAAATTTAACACCCCCCCCCCTCCATACCCTGATTTACTGAAGAAAAACTTTTGAGTAATGTTTCTATATTTCGTTTTTTTAAACAACGATCCAAAAGGGGAAGATAATTTTTAAACTCTAGATGTCAATTTCGCCTTCCGGTCACCAAACCTGCAGTAATGCTTGCTTACAAATTGTTTAGTGTGCGCATTGTTTATTTACTCCCTGCTTATTGCTGTTATTTTTATAGGTGCTTGGGTTTTCAATAAATAGACTTCACTCAATCCGACGCGGATACTACATGGTGTCAGAAGTGGGATGGATGCAGAAAGGCTAAGAATCAACTGGAGCTTGGATAATCTAGAATCCGAACGGAAGAAGTTTGAAAACCATGCTAAGTTAATGTTCATTGGACCACTTTCCGGAAAGACAGCAAAACATCGATGTACATATCTTCTCATCTGTGCAGGCGAACAAGGGAGAGAAATCTTCAGCACATTTGACCTAACTGATGCTGAAAAGGAAGACGTTGATACATACTTCACAAAATTCAGAGAATATGCGGCCCCGAAGAAAAATCAAGTCTTATCACGATACATCTTCCAAAAGCATGACCGAAAGCAGGAGAGCATAGACAAATACATTATCGATTCGAAAATCCTAGTGAAACCATGCGGTTACACGGACAAAGACGAAATGACAAGAGACAGGATAGTGGGAGGAGTGGCCAATCCCAAAATACGTGAGAAACTCCTCTTGGTAGGAGACACCCTATCCCTGAACAAAACACTAACCATTTGTAGAGCATTCGAAACAACCCAAGCACAGTTGAAAACCTTCGAAGGCAGAGAAATCAAGCAGGGAATCGATTCCATTTCCAAAATTCGACCACACCCCAAGTCCAAGAAACCAGAATGCTACTTCTGCGGCGAAACGTACTCACAGAACCATATTTGCCCAGAAAAATGGAAGACTTGCTCAAAATGCAGGAAGCCAAACCACTTTGCAAAGGTTTGCAGAAGTACAGAAAAGAAAGCTGTACATACTGTGAAGGATGGTGAAGCAATCTGAAACAGCAGACGACACAGACGAAGTGTTCCTGTGCACAATACAGAACAACACTAAAGAAGATGAAGCATTTGCCGAATTATCCATTGAGGGGCAAATGTGTATAAAATTCAAAATCGACACAGGTGCACAGGTGAATGTGCTACCACTCCGGTATTACAAGAAATTGCCAATAAAACCCGGCCTGATAAAGGGCAGCCACAAACTGACAAGCTACTGAGGATCAGCTATTCTCTATGCGGGAATCAGTCACCTGACCTGCTGATACAAAGATGGAATGACACAGTCACATGCATTTTACATTGTCAGGTCCAACACAACTCCAATTGTGGGTCTAAAAACCTGCGAGGATTTGGAGCTGATCAAGCTGATATTAAACATCCAAAAAGAAAACAGGACGACTATTGCTTACTCCAAGCTGGTAAATGAGTACAAGGACACTTTCGAATGAATTGTAAACCTGGAAAACAAATGCGAGATCCACCTAAAAGAAAATGATGTCCCTACTGTTTACCCTGCGAGAAAAGTACCTTTGGAAATGAAACATAAATTTAAGGACGAGCTGAACAGACTAGAAGCCATAAACATAAATGGAAAAGTCAGCGAGCCAACTGACTGGGTAAACGCCATGGTCATGGTCGCAAAGAAGGACGGGAGCGTCCACCTATGTATAAACCCCGTGGATCTAAACAAAGCAATCCGACGACCTCATTACCCAATTCCCACGGTCGAAGACGCAACAAAGGACTTACATGGCATATCAACCGTGAGCAAGCTTGACGTCCGTTCGGGCTACTGGATACTGCTACTAACCGAACGGTCATCATTCTACACAACGTTTAGCACCGTCTTCGGAAGATACAGATGAAAAAGATATCCATTCGGTCTTGTGTCAGCACAGGATGATTTACAGCGTCAAACGGACGAGATATTCGAAGGGCTGGAAAGCATCCGCATCATTATCGACGACATCCTTGTATACGGAAAAAGTCAAGAAGAGCACGACAACAGGCTCCGTGCAGTCCTTAAACGCGCCAGGGAGAAAGGAGTGAGATTCAATCGGGAAAAATGCACATTGGGAATTGAACAAGTAAAATACTTTGGTCACATCATCAGCAAAGAAGAAATCAAACAAGACCCTGAAAAACTCAACGCAATCAAAAAAAATGCCAAGTCCAACAACCAAGGAAGAACTCTAAACCTTTCTGGGCATGCTCAATTTCCTATCCCAATTCATCCCCAGTCTCTCATCCAGAAACAAGACCCTACGACACCTCATACAAGAAGTATAGTTCGAGTGGAAATCACATCACGAAGAATGCTTCAGCGCCATCAAGCGGTCAATCACTGAAAATCTAGCTTTCTTTGACCACAGCAGCCGCACAGTTGACTTGAAAGTCGACGCCTCGAAGCACGGACTAGGGGCAGAGATCTCAAACAATGGAAACATTTGTGGCTACGCATCTAGAACTCTCAGCAAGACTGAACGAAACTACTCGCAACTCAAAAAGGAATGTACGCATTGTGTACGGTTTGAAACATTTCCATCATCACATCTACGGGCGGAAGGTAACAGTCACCACCGACCATAGACCACTGGAAACCATTCTTTCAAAACCTCTACACCAAGCACCAACACGGCTGCAGAGAATGATGATCCAAACTCTGCCATATGACTTGGAAGTTATCTACAGCCCAGGTTCCGACATACCCATAGCTGACGCGCTCTCGCGACTGCACCTCCCAGACACCGACTTCCAGATGCAGAGAGACATCGAAGCTCATGTTCACTCAGTAATGAAGACACTGCCCGTGAGCGACAGCAAACTCAGAAAAATCCATCAACTGACCGAACATGATAAACAACTAAGTACTCTTCAGTCTGTCATACAGCATGGTTGGCCATCGACTCGAAAAAAATGTGCAGTTGAGGCGTCAGCATTCTGGAACATAAGAAGTGAGCTGGCAGAAGTCAACGGAATAATTTTCAAAGGCCAGAGAATCATCATACCCCAGGTCCTTAGACGACAAACTCTTAGTCAGCTACACGCAGCACCCCTCGGCATTGAAAAAACAAATCAACGCGCGAGGATGCTGGTATACTGGCCAGGCATGAACGCCGACATCAAATCCTTCGTTGGACAATGCGAAATATGTGCCCGCCATGTCCTGAACAACTAGAGAGTACCACTCATCAACACAGAAACACCATTACTACCATGGCAACATGTAGCAGTAGACTTATTCGAATGGGAAAGAGCCCAATTCCTTATCACGGTTGACTACTACAGCCGCAGTTTCGAATTCGATCGACTTCAGAACCAAACATCAGCGACAGTAATTGGCAAACTCAAGACTCACTTCGCACGCTTCGGGATACACCAGCAGCTGACATCCGACAATGGCTCTCAACTCTTCTTGTGCCAATTCAACGAATTCGCTCAAACTTGGGGAATTGAACTCAAGACCTCAAGCCCAATATAACCCAAGGCAAATGGACTTGTCGAGAAATCCGTGCAAACATATAAAAGAATCCTGTCAAAATCAAAGGATAGCGGTAACGACCCGTACATAGCTCTCCTAGAGTACCGTAACAGTCCGGTAGACAACTTCGCCTGACCCGCACAGCTACTACAGAGTCAACAGCTCAGATCTTCCCTACCCTCTACGTACTAACACCTGAAACCAAAGGTTGTCACCAGGTTGGACTTCCTCTATAGTCGAAACGTCATGCAGAGACGCCAGAAATCCCATCATGACAAATCTGCGAAGCCCCTTCCTGAACCTGAGGTTGGAGACACTGTTTTCGTCCAACGAAAACCAAATGACACATGGATCAAGAGAAAGATAACGACACGCCATAGCAACCTGCGGTCCTACATTGTCAAAACAAGTGATGGCTCAAGACTAAGAAGGAACAGGATTCACATATCCAGACAACCAACCCCGCACCGCCAGCCATACACTACTGGCATGGCCAGCCACAGTGCCGATGATCCCCAAACACCCCAGATTGAAAGTAAGCAGATAACAGGAAACTTCACCAGCGAAAGTGAGAAAACCCCAGCTCTACCACCCCCTTCGACAGTCACCAGATCGTCCCCGGTGGAAATTACGTCACTGATGCCTACCTCAGCTGAGCCTACCTCAGTAGGGCTTACCGCGGTAGACACATTACCTGTCAGGGGCACTATATACTCGCAGCCAGCGACCACCAGCCTCACACCGCGACGCACCAGAAGCGGACGTGTCGTAAAGCCCCCAACGCGACCCGACATGTGACCTCGCAAGCACTATCTTCAAAAGAAGAAGGAAGATACAGTAATGCTTGCTTACCAATTGCTTAGTGCGCGCATTGCTTATTTACTCCCAGCTTATTGTTGTTATTTTTATAGGTGCTTGTGTTTTGAATAAATAGACTTCACTCAATCCGACGCGAATACTACAATACCTACCAAGTTTTAATTAATGTAAAATTTTTGCCGCAATGCTCCCAAGCATTACTGATATTTTTTGGTCATTCTTCATCAAAAAATAGCCAAGGAATAAGTTAATAATTCTACTTAATTTTTTGAAAACTTTTAAATTTAAAATGCGGTCGGTATCTAGTGGTGAAACCGGCTGAAAAAAGCCGAGTGCATACAACATTCAACTTCACTAGCCCAAGAGCTTGTTTACACTATGCTACTGTTGTCTGCAGCAACTCATTGCTGATAATTTTAATAAATGCTGGGCACCAGCACTGAATTTTGTTTGCTTAATGCGTTTTTAATGTTTATTATATATTGTGTAATGTTTAAAATTTACCAAATCATTGCTTTTTGCTAAGCAGTGACTTTTCTTTATTCCTGCTTGATGAAAAATGTGCTATTGAAGTTTTAGGGCAGGTACATGCCCACCTTTACTTTTTTTCATTGAGTGTTGAGTATCCATTATAAAGTAATTTCCTAAAACAAGTTTCCAGACATTTTGAAGACACATCTAGGCTTATATTTCTCGCAAATGTTCACAAATGTTCTTTTACCTTAAAAATACTCCGTGCGTTTCGACCCCCTGGATATTGATTCTCTCTTGCCCCCCCCCCCCTCCAATAAAAATGCATGAACTATTTTCCTCGCTGCTAGGGTCAAATATGCTCCCCCTTTCCAAAAAAACTGAATGTAAACAATCGGTAACTAGAATAACTTGCGACCCTTTCCAAACGAACAATTGGGGTTATATCATCCTCGGAGGTAAAGTTTTTAAATATTTTGTCCATTTTAAACAGCGTAGTAATCTAATAATTTTGATTGGATGTATGTAGGGTGATGACAGCTAGGATATACTAGGATGGGGACTGATTGCCCATTGATAACCTTTCCAGTCTTAAGAAAGACAAAAGGACTTTCAATTTTCAATTGAAGCAGCACGCTCTAAAGTTTATGCGACCATACTTTTAATAAAAAGTGGATAAAAAAATTAATAAACATATTTCTCTTTATTCTAGGCAAAGCTAAATCATTGCCCCTGATAAACATCACCACACTGTGTAATTAATTTTCATTTGAGATCAAGCTAGCTTTCCTATAAGTTTCTAATTACTGCAGGTAATTCTTATAATCACTTAGTACATTCTTTTACCAGAAATTCTGTTACTGATTTTCATTACTTTATCTCCAATAGTGGTTTTACTGTGGCATTCCGTCACAAAAAACTCCAAAATATGAAGATATAAGAGGGTTGTCAATATTTTACGAAATTATATCACTAATTAGAAAATAATATTCCATTTTTATTTGCCAATGTGAATGTTATCTAAACTTTAAAGGAACATTTAATCTAACAATTATCAAATTGTATTTGAAGCCCGTTTGTATTTTCGCCCTTTGATTTCTGTTTTGAACTCCTCCTCTTAAATATTCCTTGCTAAGTTATTCTTCCTTCACCCTTAAACCCTCTAAAATCTCTTGAAAATTTTCGGTATAATTCTTTATAGCTTAATCAACTTTATATAACTAAAAAAAAATGTTTTGACAATTTTGAGGAGACTGGGCAATAAGAAAAGTAGATTGAACTGACTTGCTCCAGAAATCATCCAAATAATGTAGTGTTCAGACATTGTTCATATTCTTGGGTAGAGTAAGAAAATGTGGCAAAACTAAATTTTCGAATAGCCAAATTCAGAGTATGAAGAAAATAGCCGAATTTCTAACCTCATAACAAAGGTTTATAGCTGACAATTTTACTGATAAATGCCTTTCTGCGAGCAAACAAATGTTGCTAGCTAATACTAGCAATTTTTTTTTAATAAATCGATTCGTCATTGAAAGCTTTTAAAGGCAATTCTCAAACAACCATCCCAGTTTGGGATGATGATCAACATTTCGAAAGCGACGGTCATAGGTTGCTTGCGTAAACAAGATTCTCACACAGACACTAGCCTCTAGGTTAAAGAAGGTAATAGAGTGGGTCGAACGATTTGTCTACCTTGATAGTTTACTTCCGACAACAACAATTCCAAAGATATCAGAGAGCGAAAACCAGTTGGACTCCTATCATTTCGGCTCCTTTTGGCTTCAAAGTTGGTTCGTGCTCTTCTATTGTATTGATTTTTATTCTTCCAAGGGGCGAAAGAATAGTACTTTGGATTTTTCATGAGGGCAAAACAAAAGAGGCCTATGGCCCTATTACCTTTCTCTCGCAGTTTAAGAACAAATACTTGGTAGGTATCCCTTTGGCTTTTGCGACAGGACCTTCCCCTTTTTTTGCTGGTCGACCATTGAAGACACACCTGGTGCTTGTAAATTCGGACTCTAAAATTCTAATGCCTATCTGGAGGGATAAGAAATTATCAACAACGTTTAAAGTGAACCTACTTAATTCGATTGTCACCTCTGTCGTCATTTATGTCTAGAAATGCTGGACTTTAAAAGCAAAGAGCAGTATCGTCTTGCTGCCTTAGAAACAAAATCACTACGACGGATTGCCGGCATAACTTGTCATGCTAGTGTATTTAATACCAAGCTTTTCCGTAGCCTCAAGGTCGAACTACCCATTCTTGACAGAACAAAACTACAGAAGCTTAGATGCCTAGGGCACACACAACAAATGGATAGAACTCTCCCGAAGGTAGCCATGGAAGGCTGGGTATATGGTTTTTGGTCTAGTCGCCCCTCCCCCCAAAGAGATAGAAGGACAACGTCTCGCTGCTTATCTTGCCAAACCCTTTTCACTTGGCAGGAAAGACTTGCAGGAGTTTTAACGATAGACTGGTGAAAGAAGAAACCTCGAAACAACGTTCAAAGACGGATAGCACCTCAGTCAAGTCATTTTTAATTGCTCGTCTAATTATTATGTTTTTGCGAATAGCTAGCCAAGAATTTTTCAACAATTCAGAAGCTACTATAACAATAAATAAATTATTAAAAACAGAATTATCTAGCATGACATACTGACTAACTAGCTGACAAGATAGGTAACCATTATATTTTTACTGTACTAACAAAAAATGTTAGTTAAGGATTAAGGATAAGCCTTAAAATTAAACAGTTCTTTTGACTAATTGACACGTGGATCTCTTTTGCATTGCATAGATTTCCAGAAATGGAAAAGAAGCGACAAGACGATTTTAAAGAATACGTAAAAAACAGTGGTGTTCATGAATGTCTTACAGACATTCTTGTCCAGCTCTATGAAGAACCAAAACAGCCAGAAAATGCCATCAGGTTTATATATGAGCAGTTAGGGAAAAAGTTAGAATCTGCCTCAGCAAGGCCTGATCCTGGCAAGCGTTCAGAAGAACCGGCTGTACAACCTGAGGTATGCTAGGTTTGTGCATATCAGACTTGTGTTTTTATTTTTCCCGTTTATAAGCACAACCAAAAATTTACCCAAGACTGATTAGGCTTTTTTGCTCTCTTAGGGTAACTTAGGCTTATGAAATATTTTGGTAACACTTTAGAGTTAGAGTTCATTCAAATGAATATAGGTGTTTAATAGTTCTATCCATGACGTGTATGTGTGTAACAAAATAATAACTTATATTATTGAAAATGAGTATAAAATAAGGAATTTGTTGACAGCCTAATAGGCTACTTTTATTTTAGGACTATTAAGCTCTTTTATTCAGAAATCATACTAATGCTTTTGTAATGATCTAATAACAAGGTTGTTTTAGAATTGGTCTAGTCTATAGCCCAGGCACATTAAATTATTGGCCTAGGCACATTATATTAGGCCTATGTCCAGAGTAGGTAACAATAGGCTATAAGAGAAAGGTCTTTGTAAAGACATAATAATTTTCTTCATCAGACTATTGATAAGCCTACATGCCATAGAGCTGACCAGAATCCCTTGCTGTTAGACCTTGTCATATTGCATGATACTGATTCCCTCATTTGTAATGATTATTTACCACCAATTGCTAGTAGCAACCACCTAGTTATTCTGTCTGTGTTGTCCCTAAATAGTCATCCTCAGACTTTCACCAACTATAAGGCAATACAGCAGGAACTTTCATCTGCAAACTGGTCAATGCTTATCACCAGTGACATGAATGAGCTGTGGTTAAATTTCAAAAAAACTCTCCTTGCTCTTGAAAAGAAACATTCCAGGGTTATTTTTAGGAAACAGCCTAAAACACTTCTCTTCCTCACTGAGGAAGTTAAGGAGCTGATTAACCAGAAATCTAGAGCTTAGAAATGCTATATGAAGAAGAGAAACCAGGAGACCCTGTCAATTTATAAGGCAGTACAGAATTGTGTGACAGATTCTGTAAAAAAGCTGAATTCTGCTTACAAGGAAAAAATAGCTTCTGACATTAAGTTAAACCAAAAATCTTACTGGAGACGTGTCTCTTCTAAAAACCCAAACCATCGTATTATTCCTGACCTTGTTGACCACATACTACATTCATCTCCAATAGATAAGGCTGACATTCTAACTGCACAATTTGCTTCTGCCTTTACCCAAAACTCAGGTACCTCCTAACCAGATCCTCCATTGTATGAGGCGCTTTTCCCTATGCCTGATCTGTCAGTAAGTGAAGTAATGGTTTTCAATAGCCTTGAGAAGCTTGATGTAAATAAGTCAAAGGGACCAGACATCGTTCATCCACATCTTCTTAAGGAGTGTTGAAAAGCTCTCAGTTACCCCCTGTGCATGCTGCTCTGGTTATCTCTTCAAAATAGGGAACTACTGCATGATTGGAAAACATCTTATATAACCCCAATCCATAAAAAGGGACAAAGAGACTCAGCAGAAAATTACTGTCCTGTAAGCATCACCTCTGCAGTTGTTAAGGTGCTTGAGAGATTTGTTGATAAAGCTCTAATTGAACATATTGAGGTCAATAATATCCTTTCCATATCACAACATGGATTCAGATCTGGTAGGTCTGTGGACACTAACCTCATCCAAGCATATGAATTAGTGACTACACTGCTTGATAAGGGTTTTCCTGTCAACATGATTCTTCTTGATCTGTCCAAAGCATTCAACAAAGTTTGTCATGAACTCCTCATAACCAAACTGAAGGCTGCAGGTGTTGTACAGTGGATTATGGGCTTCCTTTCTGAAAGATCACAGAGTCTCAGAGTTTTTGACTCACAAGGAACTCCTCATTTCTCTTCTCTCACAACTGTATTTAATGGCGTGCCCCAGGGCACTATTCTTGGACCAACACTTTTCAACTTCTATGTCAATGATCTACCCACCCTTCTTTTAAATCTTGTTACCCTTTATGCTGATGACTCAAAACTAGTTGAAAAGCAGCTACTCCCTCTGACCAGCAATCAATTCAAACAGATCTTGACAGTCTAGGAAGATGGGCTAACATGTGGCTCCTTACTTTCAATGTTGACAAATGCCATGTAATCTGTTTTGGCAAACACAACAAGCATCATAAGTATTTCCTTCAAGACAACTTCCTTTCTGCTGCTTCTGATGAAAGAGATCTTGGGGTTATTGTAGATCACCAATTAAAGATTAGCAGCCATGCTAAGTCTGTTTCATCTTCTGCAAATAAAACCCTCAATATCATCAAATGAACCATCTCCAGCCAACACCCAAGAGTTCTTATGAAGTTATATAAGGTGCTTGTACATCCATGTCTGGAGATTGGAATGTCATTGGCACCCCCCCCTTTTTTCAAAAAGGATAAAAAGTTACTAGAGGATGTCCAACATCATGCCACTGAGATGGTTAGCAGCATGGATAAATTTCCATACAAAGAAGGACTACGTCATTTGAAGCTGCCAACACTGACATACCAAAGGAAAAGGGGTGACATGGTTTTAACAAAAAAAAAACCTCTCTAAAAACACCCTTCCCTGTCTCTGCACAGCCCTTGCATTCTGGTACTAGAGGACATTCATTGAAGCTCCCCATGTAGCGTTCCACGAGTAGACATAGAAGCCATTTCTTCAGCCAAATAATCATCAATATGTGGAACCAGCTGTCTGAGGAAACAGTTTCTGCTACTTCAACTGACATTTTCAAGTCCCACCTTGATAGGGAATGGCTCTGCCAGGAGTTCCTTTACAATTGGGAAGCTGCAGAGTCCTCCACAAGAGTCTAGTCTAACAGCCACAATCTACACCAAACAAATTCTTTTTTTTCATGGAGCATCACAAGGATGGATAATCCTTATGTCACTCCAAGCGGTGATTTCAGGTAATTAAGGTAAAATGAAATGTTCTAAATCTATTTCCACACGTTTTGGAAATCTATTTGTTTCTATTTTGTTTCTTTTTTAACTATACATACTGCCCCAGATAGTGCTAGAACATAGGTGTGGATCCAGCATTTTTTTAGGGGTGGGGGGTAAGAGGGAGTCTACTTTTGGGAAGTTAGGGGGTATAGCATATACTTTAGGGGAGATGGTAAAATCTAGTTTAGCTACTTTTTACTATCTTGGAAAGTGGTTATGCTAGGAAAATGAAACTTTCAGGGATGGGTTTACAGGCTAAAGTATGACCTGGGAAGGTATTTTGAAGTACATACCTCCACTTTTTCACCCTCAAGAGGGTCCTGACCTTTGATGATTTTCAAAAATTTGTGTGTTATAAAAGTGTCATCTTGTAAAATAAATCTTCTGCTTAAATGAAATACAACACAACTGTTCTCAGCTTCACAACTTTGCTCAGTCCCAATTTGTAAGGTTTGAAAGATATGCAAATACATCTCCTAAACTTTGAAAAAAACAACAGTATGTCTTTAAAATTATACTCAAATAACAGGAGTTGCTTTTTCAGAACTAAAGCCAGAGGAAAAGAAACTGATAACTAAAAATTAAGGTAAAATGTTGTTTTGTCAAAATTTCAATTTCAAAAGGACCTGTCTAGTAGGCAAATTTCTAAGACTTAGAAATCAGAAAAGGGTTAACATAGAAGCTTAACAATATCTTCCCAGAGTATGATCTTGGCCCATTATTTGATTCATTACTGAAAGTTTCATTTTTTAAACCTAACCCCTCTCCAAGATAGTGAAAAGTAGCTAAACTAGAATCTCACCAGTGAAAGGAGTGTTAGAAACATGTATGAAAAATGCAAGCAGGCCTATATGTTTTCAAGATGTCTGTAAGTCAATTTTAGGAAATTATAAAAAAAGTAAATAGTAAAGGGGGTATGTGCCTGTCCTATGTGTTCAATAGCACATTTTTTTTCAAGCATTAGTGAAAAAAAATCTAATATCTAGCCATGACAATAGTCAATAATTTCTAAGCATTACTTATAGGGTTCAGGATGGGTAATGATGAATTTCTTATAAGATTGGCTTTTTGCTAGCTTCACTTCTAACATTAAAGTGCCTATCTTCTTTCATTTCCTTCAACTTTTATATCTAGCACAAGAGACTAAATCTTACAGTTGAACTATGTTCTGATCAATGAGCCAGTTGGGTTCACTGCTGTAAGCTTTGTTTAAATATTGTACTTATGTGATTATGTTTTTCTTTTATATATACAATGTAGGTTAGCTGACAGAAAGCAATAAGTTTGGCAGTTTTTTATGTTGTGAGAGTTTTTTTGTTAATAAAGTACTATTCTAAACATAAACAGGTCATCCTGGCCAAGTAGATTGGCGTGCTGGATTCATGATCCTTTGTCTGAGAGGACACGAGTTTGAATCCCGGTGTACCTAATTGTTTAGTTTGGGATGGGGGTCAGTGGACTCTGTAAGCTTGGCCAGAGTCAACCCAGCTCTAAATGGGTACCTGGAGAAATCTGGGGAAGGTAAACAGGAAGGGTGTGTGAAAGCACAGGATGGCTGGCCCCCAACTCCCCATTGTACTTCCTGGCTGAAGGGCCAAGAAACTGAGATCAGCACTGCTGGTAGGGACTGTAAAGTCTAATGCTGTATCCTTTACCTTTTTTTTTTTTAATTCTAAACAGCCCTGTGCATTGGATCATTCAGTTGTGTACAATTTGAAAATGGTTTAGTAGCAAACCAAAAAGTACAATCTTTGACTCAATAAAGCCATTATAAAGTGTCATATGGTACCTTAAAAGTACAATCTGGCAGACATTTCTGGAATAGAAAGGCTGGGCCAACACATGGACATCATAGAGAGCTAATTATGGGCTCATTTAAAAACAAATTTTTTATATTTAATTGTTTATTATAAATTTTGACTTAATAAGGCAATCATAAAGTGCCATATAGCACACAAGAAGTGCACTTTGGGTTGTTTTCCTTTTTTTGTAATGAAAATAATAAATAAGGATCTTAAAAAACTTTGCAGATAAATTTCCACTGGGAAATTCCTGCCCCCCTCTTCTGTGGAATGGAAAATTTTTCTTACATTTAAAATAACAATTGTCTTTTTAATTTAAAAATATAAACTTAAAATTATTAACATACGAATTGGGCATAGTTTGGTAAAGAATATCCAAAATATCTGAATAGTTCTTGGCAGTACCACAGCAGAAATATTGGATTAATAGGAACTTGCCAGTTATCCTAATCAGAGGGAAAAAATTGACACATAAGAGTTAAAAAATTACCTTCCCCTTGTATCTTTGTTATAAATAAACTAAATCTAGAAAAATTACACAGAAGCTTTTGCTTTTGTGAATCATTGGGGTATAATACTTAGTACATTTGTCAATTCTTTTTTTGGAGCTCATTAAAAGAAACATAAAGAAAAGAAAAAATAGTGAGGAGTCAGCATGGTATTATAAATTCAAGCAATTCTACATTTATGGCCTAGTATATGAATCCAAAACATAAGGAACAGGGCATTATCAATGCTAATTAAGTGTTTCAATTGCAAATAAGAAAATTTAAAAGGTTATTGAAGTTTTGAACACTTCAATGAAGTTACTTAATAAATTAAAGTTTTTTCCCAAATTATTAAGGGGGTAAGGTGAATAGCTGCCCCCCCCCCCCAAAAAAAAAACAAAAAACAAAGAACAATGCATTTGCCCTATGACTGTATAAAAGCTGAAAGAAAGCACTAAAAAAAAAATGAGACTCATACTTTTTAAGAAGCAACATGTTCCTGTTAATCAGATTAAAATGTTTCTTTCCATATTTGTCCATTTCTTAAAATATTTTCAAATAATATTTTGGTAAGTTATGCACTCCATCACTAACAAAGATAAATTCCAGGTTGCAGGAATAATCAGTTTACCAAAGGAATTATGACATATGGCCAGACTTAATTAATGGAGAAACGTATTATTAGGACTGTATGGGACCATCATGTATTGTTAGAATAGCTACTATTACCATGAAAAGGAACACCCAAATAAGGAATTTTATGGTACTGCTTTTATCAAAATCTTTTCTTTAGAAAAGCTCCTCTCCCACAACGTAATATTAGGCCTGGTCCTGGACAATAGTATTGTTTAAAATGTATCATCAATAAAAATGGACAAAAGACTCCTTGGTTACAAGCTTGGAGCTTAGCAATGAGCAACTCAATTAATGTTTTACCAAAAGCTTTAGTACAGCCAAAGTAAAAACAATCAAATAGTCCAGCATGGTTAGCCATTTTAAAAAATCAACTATCACTTTGATAAGCTGCATATTGCAAGATGTTTTTTTGTAATGTCTCCGTTGGTATAGGTGCCAAAGAAAATTAGGCACAAAATAATCCTGCATATGTGAAACCATTAGCTTACTGTTTCAAAAACTTGCTGAAATTGGAGTATTAGAAATCAGTCTATAGTTACCCTTACCTGATAATGACGTTCTTTTATGGAGTTGTTTCACAACTGATTCTTTCCTTGCATTTGGGCATTTACCATTCTTTAAGCACTGATTGGTAGGTAAACCAAGTGGCTCTGCCAGAACTGATGGTAGGCAAAAGATCATACCATTAGAAAAGCCATGAATATCAGAAGATTTATTTGGATCTTAGTTTTGTATTAATTTGTAAATTTGCTCTACAGGCACAGCTCCATCATCACACCATATCCTGATGAAGATAAAAAAAGGCAGAGGTTTTCCACGGAGACTAGGGGGTACAAATACAAAAGCAAAAACAAAGTTGAAGCTTTAGCTTTATCTCAGTAGTCATGGACAGCTCTATCAGTTATATGATTAGACACACATGATGAAGCTGTAATTTGCTGGCATGACTTATTAAAATACTTTCAGTAACTTTTTGGAGACCTGTGCATTGAAAAAATAATAGAAGTCTAATATTGTTATGTTTTATTTGAGGCAACCTTTTTTACAGATCTTTTTATATGTACTTATAGTTTCATTATGCCTCCTCCCCTCCCAATTTGTTTTATTTATGAATGGCCTCCCAAATAAATCTAGGCAGAATTTGACATTTTTTAACATTAGTGGGAGTAACAAGATGGACTATGACAAATAGCAATAAATTGCAAAGGAACACTAGATTTTGGTATTCAAATATTTGCTGCTAGGTTTTCTGCAAACAACTGCCTGACTTGGCAAGTAGCTTTACTATATCTGATTTCGCCTCTCAAATAAATAGCTACAGCTCTTTTAAGATTACTTACATTATGAACTAAATTGTATAGCATGGAAATGGGCATCTGGATCAGATCATTTTTTTGGTAGAAGTTACATTACAACAATGAGAGAAGGTTTGTCAGTCTTTGAAATTAGCTCAGAGTCATCATACTTACCTTAAATTACCTTAAATCACAGCTTGGAGCAATATAAGGATTTCCCATCTTTGTGATGCTCCAGTGATGAACAAAAAAAAAAAATCGGTTGATGTAGATTGTGGTTGTTGATCTAGACTCTTGTGAAGGACTCTGCAGCTTCCCAATTGTAGAGGAATTCCTGGCAGAGCCATTCCTTATCAAGGTGGGACTTGAACGTGTTGGTTGAAGCTGCTGAAACTGTTTCCTCAGACAGTTGATTCCACAGATTGATGACTCTTTGACTGAAGAAATAACTTCTATGTCTACTCTTGGAACGCTGCATGGGAAGCTTCATTGAATGTCCCCTGTACCAGAATGCAAGGGCTGTACAAAGAGACCGGGAAGGGTGTTTTTAGAAGGATTTTTTGAGTTAAAATCATATCACCCCTTTTCCTTCGGTATGTCAGTGCCTGCAGCTTCAAACGACGACGTAGTCTTTCTTTCTATGGAAATTTATTCATGCTGCTAACCATCTTAGTGGCACGACACTGGACATCCTCAAGCAACTTTTCCTCTTTTTTGAAAAAAGGGGCTGCCAATGACATCCCAATCTCCAGACGCAGTTGCACAAGCACCTTATATAACTTCATAAAAACTCTTGGGTGTTGGCTGGAGATACTTGTTTGACAAACAGTCTTCATTTGCATAAACAACCATAAAATTAGAATTGAATGCACAGCTGTTCTTTCCTGGTCTTGTTGCCTAGAAAGGGATGTTGCTTCTTTAACTTGTGACTGTTTTTGCCATGCGTCATACAAAAAAAAAGGTAAAGGATACGGCATTAGACTTTACAGTCCGTACCGGCGGTGCTTATCTCCGTTTCTTGGCCCTTCAGCCATGAAGTGAAATGGGGGGTTGCGTCATATGGTATGACGCATATGGGGGCGTATGCGTCATATGCCAATTATCATCTCCTGTGTCTACTCTAGATTGTGGCTCCTGCTTGAGCTTGTCATAACTTTGCTTTACAATTAGCTTAGCCTGTATACAACTATGACGAAACACAAATTTTCCAAATACTGGACAATTTTGCTCTTTTTTGGGTACTTATCTGTTATAAGTGGCCCTACTCAAGAAGTGAAGATAGGTTAATTACAATGAAATATACCAAAACAAAATGAAAATATGTTACGTTAGAAACAAATTATGGGTATATTTTTGCCCCTTTTGGGGGAGGGGGTAAAGTATAGAGCTCTGTACGCAAAATTTGTGAGACAATTATTCTGCATATTATGAAGTAGGAATTGTTTTTAAATTCATGCTATCCAAACACTACTCCCCCCCCCCTAATGTGCAAATGTGTAGGCCCAAAAAAGTCTCTTGTATTCTGTCACCCGCCACTTGTTTTCCACTGAGCGCAAGCTAATTATCTTTTAGACAGATGAAAGCGGCTTGTCATCAAGTTTTACACAATGTAAATTCTTGAGTGGGGTCACTTATAACAGATAAGTACCGTTTTGTAGCAAGATACATGGCACATAGGTCTCTGTCTACTGCTTTCTTAAGATAACTTCAATAGGCCTGATGTACCTATTTTGTTGCTGTTCAACTCTCACAGTAAATGATGCTTTTACAGGACCTTGATCGAGTAAAGTTTGAGTAACAAACTTCTAATAAGTTTTTTAAACAAATTCTGTTCTGACTTGCCCTTGCACACTTGGTTCTGTGGTAAACAGAATATTGCCAAGTTCTTCTGCTTAAATTGCAAATTCAGTAATAAGACCAAGGGTTTGGCTCAGTATCATCTGTCCAGATCAAGATTGCCAACTGCCTGGTCAGCTTTCCCTTTTACATGCTGGTATAACTATGTTAACTTCACTGACCTTTTCTCTTATACAGTCATCAACAGCAGAGATGGAGCACTTTGAGGAAAGTGATTGCTTTAAACTGAAGATTTTGTCTTTAATTCGGTGGAGCATCAGATCCAACTCCCGATGCAATTCACTTTTTAGATCATCTTTAAATTCTGTAAGTGCTGTTCTTGTGCACAATTTCATCTTTTCATACAAAATATGGGCTTTAATGTAAGCACCCCTTAGTTTACATGTCATAGTGCCATTACGATTCTTACCTTCTCTTCATGTTACCCTGGAGATCATGTTGAGGCCAGGATAGATCAAAACAGCCAATACAATACCACTTATTGCAGCTATCACATTTTAGTACTGTATTACATTTTAGCCCAGCTTGCCCTGTTTTATTGCTATTCACGCCCTTTTTGGGTTATTCTCTAGGTCTGTTGCCTGATTTTAGGGTAACAATATTCTAGCCAATTGCAGTATTCAAAGTACTGCAATAGAAACAGGCAAGGGTTGTGGTATTAACTTTCTTTGTTAGAAATATCCCACATGGAAATCTGGTTTGCAGAAGTAATTGACCAGGCTGTAGTCCCTTAAGCTTATATTGTTTCAAAGCTCCCAGTCAAAGGACCTTTGGAGGGATTGATCATGATAAAAAAAACTGGTGTTTGATGTTTGTCTTGGGGAGTACTCAGCTGTGTAAGTCCTTCTTTTCCTTTAAAGCTGAACAGTTGATAACTGAAGTTGAAAAAGTTCAGAAAAAGTTGAGGTGAAGTTTGGAGTTGATAATTGTGGTAGGTCTTGGGAGTAAAAAAATATAACTCATATTATGACCAACCTGCCCACCTCTGGGGCACATTGGACAATTTTTACCTCACCTGCTAAAAATTTTGCTAAAAAACTAATAGGTGCTATTAGTTTTTATATTCACTGCTTAAAGCATAGATGCCTTCAAGCTGTGGCTAGTTGCAAATATGTTTGTAACTAGTCAATATAATTGCAAATTTGCTCTCCCAGCGTGAATTAGCATGAGAGAACCTCAACAGGTTGACTCTAGTTCAGCATTGTGGAGTGACATGCATTGCACTTATAATTGAACATTTATATTATAATTGAAAAAAGACAGGGTAGAACCTCAACAGGTTGACTTTAGTTCAGCATTGTGGAGTGGCATGAATGAGAGGAAAATTTTCAAGTATAGTTGAAAATTTTCAAATAAACTACTGTCAACCAGCGTGCGTTCGCCGGGGAGACCCTCCAACAAGGCTGACTTTAGTTCGGCATTGCATAGTGACATGCTTGAGAGGTGTAGCATAAGTGGGAGACAGTAACAACGGCAATCTTGCCGTTAACCTTGCCGTTATTAACCTTGACTTGATGCCCACTTAATTGGACAATCTGTCTCGGCTTTTCCTACAAATGGCCATGACTTGACTTTTCCCACAACTATTGCATTTTTCAATTCAAAAAATCCAAGGGTTTTACAATAAATAAATAAATGTTGAACAATAAATGTTGCAACTTTCAAACAGTTTGTGGTAACAAACTGTACCAGCTCAATAGTAAACAAGGTTCTAAAAATGGGATTTTGATACCAATAGTTACATCAAGAGAATCGGGTATTTATGCTGATTTTAAATATATAAGTTTCATCAAATTTAGTCTTACCCATAAAAAGTTACGAGCCTGAGAAAATTTGCCTAAGTTTGGAAAATAAGGGGAAACACCCCCTAAAAGTCATTGAGTCTTAACGGAAATCACACCATCACATTTAGCATACCATTTACCATACCCTGAATTTCGTATTTTTTGCCAGAAGACCAATCACAGGTGTGCATTTATTTGTTTGTTTTTTTTCCAAGGGGTGATCATATCGACCGAGTGATCCAGAATATCGTGAGAGGGCTCATTCTAACGGAAATCAGAAGTTCTAGTGCTCTTTTTAAGTGACCGGAAAAATTGGAGGGCACCTAGGCCCCCTTCCACGCAAATTTTCCCTAAAGTCAACGGATCAACATTTTGAGATAGCCATTTTGTTCACCGTAGTCGAAAAAAGTAACTATGTGTTTTGGGATGACTTAATCCCTCACAGTCCCCTGGGGAGGGGCTGCAAGTTATAAACTTTGACCAGTGTTTACATATAGTAATGGTTATTAGGAAGTGTGCAGACGTTTTCAGGGAGATTTTTTTATTGGGGGGGGGGGGTTGATTTGAGGTGAAGGGGTTAAATGGGAGGATCTTTCCATGGAGAACTTTATCATGGGGGAAGCGAATTTCCATGAAGGTGGCGCAGGATTTTCTAGCATTATTTAAAACAAAAAAACAATGAAAAAATAAATGTGAATTAGTTTTTTCAACTGAAAGTAAGGAGCAGTGTCACAGCTTAAAACGAACAGAAATTATTACGCATATGAGGGGTCCTCCTAAATACCTTGTTCTTTGCTCTATTGTATTTTTAGTAATTTCAACTATTTTTTCTACGGCCTTGGTGATTCAGGGGTCATTCTTAAAGAATTGGCAGAAAATTTAAGCTTTAATGTAAAGAGCGAGGTATTAACTAGGGGGCAAACCTCCTCATATACGTAATAAAAAAATACGAATATAGAAGTTCGTTGTGTAAGTTAATTTGTAATTTATGTATATTTATTACTAATAAAAACATACGTAAAAATTAAAGTTCTAGTTGCCATTTTAAGTTACCAAAAGACTGGAGGGCAACTAGGCCTCCTCCCCCACCTATTTTTCTCAAAATCGTCCGATCAAAATTAAGAGAATGCAATTTAGCCAAAATATTAATATCCAAATTTCGTTTTAATTATTTATATATGGGGAGCCAAAATCAAAACATGCATTAATTCAAAAACGTTCAGAAATTAAATATATATAAAAAAAGTTTTTTCAACTGTAAGTAAGGAGCAGACTTAAAGCAAAAAGCGTAAGTAAGAGCAAAACTTAAAACGAACAGAAATTACTCAGTATATAAAAGGGGCTGTTCCCTCCTCAACGCCCCGCTCTTTGCGCTAAAGTTTTTTACTGTTTTGAAAAGCAGAGTTGAGAAAGAGTCAAACTTTAGCATACAGAGCGGGGTATTGAGGAGGGAACAGACCCTTTTATATACGAAGTAATTTCTGTTCGTTTTATGTTTTAACGCTGCTCCTTACTTTCAGTTGAAAAAACTTGCTTTTTTTTACTGTGTCAAAACCATTCTTCTAGCCTTCATACTTTGGCTAAACTACCTATCAGAAAAAAATAGTAACTGTCTATCCTCACTGTTTGCTACCTATCAAAGATTATCTACTACAGTATGAATTTATCTATTAACGGTAATTAAATTATACCTAGGATGAAATTATCGATTTTATACATGGATATAGTCTGCTTGGCCCCTTTATACTCTATACAGGCGATAGTTTTGGATCTGGGGGCCCAGTAAACAATGTTTATTAAGCAGAAATGGGGCTATGGGAGGAACCAAATTTCCTGTTAAAATGTCAATATCAGTGTATATTCCTGATGCCATACAAAGCAGATAATTGTTCAAAGCAGCAAGACTGTGATCATGACCTATTTTGAATTAACATATTTTACCTACATCATCTTCATATAGTAAACAATAGAAGTACGTGATTTTTAAGTAATTTAATGGCTAATAATCAATGATGAGACACGTTATGATGTTTTATTAGGTGAAACCCTCGGTTCCAATCATTGCATTGTGTATTCAATTTCAAATTGGGAGCCATTTGTAGAATCCTATTCTTTAATGCGGTTAATTTGACTAATTTCTGCATGTTTTAGCCTGGTAAGCCCCTTGTACTCTATACAGATACTATTTTCAGTTCCAAGTGCCCAGTGGGGCAGTATTGGCCAACAGAACTGGCATTATAGGATGAACCAAATGTCTGGTTGAAGTGCTCAAATCCATGTTCCGGATCCTGCCAAAGGTTGTTGGTTGCTTCAAAGAGCTGTACTATGGTCATGCTCTGTTTAGAATAAGAACATTTTACCAGAATCGTGTTAACCCCTTTAAAGGAGTAAAATCAGAACCTCCCTGTATTAATGCGTTACTATCTACTAGAAATTTTAACTTTTCTTTTTTGTCAGATCAAGTTTATCTTACTAGATCCTACTTTTTTCAGACTGAGGCAGAGACAACGTTAAAAGCTGAAGATATTGAACTACCTACTGAAAGACTGCAAGAGAAAATTACTCCTCAATGAAGTTGTCCTGAAAAGTTCATGCAGTGAATAACCTTTTTTTATTGGCATTGAATATAATATTTTATTGACAATCAGATTTTTTTTATTGACAACCAGAAAATAATAAGACAAGAAAGGTTCAAGAGGCATTAGATTTAACCGTCTGTCTTCGTTTGACATCCCAGTTATATACTCGAGCCATGTTGACTTCTGTGATTGTAAGTTGATCCCTGGAAGGAAAAAATTATATTGATCAAATGCAGGAGCCTAAGCAAATTTTCTCCCATAGAGGGGAATCTTTCTGTCTTAAGAGACATATTTTGCTACAATCGTATCAGTGAATTGTTGAAGTATGACTGAAGTAGATCCAATTTTGATCCATAAATGGAGCGTAATATGATCACTGTGTATATTAAAAAAACCTATAAGCTTACATATATAATAAAATCCTTTTTTATGGTCATCTATATTATACTATAAATATTTCTTTTCGTTGACTTTTCGTAATTTTTTTTTTCTTTCACTTGATTATGTTTTGATTAACAACAGCTTCACTAACTAAAAGTCAGGAAGACCTAGAGTCCTATGCTTCCTTAAAATAGGATCCTGACCTTTTCTACAAATCCAGTAGTTCTTTCGCAGTGTTTGTTTATTTGCTGATAAAGTAATTCCTGAAAAATATTTCGATGCCTTATAGGATATGTAGTGCCATATATTTTGGCAGACCAGCCTATAATAATGTAAACTTACTTCAAATTTTTCGGACGCTGGCCAATGATCTGCGTTGCGCAGGTACCGATCTTCTGATTCCGTGCCTTCGGCCGGGAGTGCAATCCGTGGTTAGGGGTAAGTCATCCGACGAATACTTAATTAAATTAAATATACCATCCGCATTGATCAAAAATGAGACATCAGCCCCTACATCCATACAACTTGGCTTTGTTACTCTTTGGGACACAATTACACTATTATTAGAAAGAGGAGGCAGAGTTATCTCCCTGAAAAATCCCCCTTCTTACAGGAATAACAAACTAATAAATTCGTGGTCCGTGATAAGCGGAAATTTTGAATTTAACATTCAAATTCTAATAAAAATTACGAAAAAATACAGAACAGGCTTATCAAAGCAGACGATTATCAGCGCTAAGCAACACTAGCATTTATTGTCCACCTAAGACTGCAGCAATTACTATATCACTAGTACATTAAGACTCCAGCAGAATGTTACACATTAATTGTTGCACACATGCTCTGCTACTCCTCTTAAACCCAAACGGAATATGGGTAGTATAAAAGCTCGAATAATTCCATCCATAACTAGCGATTCCTACAAAAATCTTACATAACGACGGAGCAACAGTCATAGCTCGTTGGGAGCCCCACTGCCAGGGATTTTTGACCTTCTGGTTTTTGTTTTGTATAAAGTGTGGCAGACATTCGAGGGCTTACTTATATAAAAACAATTCTGTTAAATAATTTAATCTAATGTAAAAGAACACACCCATAGAGGGATATTTCCAAATATTTAGGAAAATCAAAACAAACACAGTAACTGACCTGAGGAAATCTAGATCGTTGTCAACCTGGATGTTACTATTCTTTGCAATTTCCAAGTTTTTCTTCAGAAGTTCTTCCGCTTCTTCAAGAGTATATTCCAGCATAACGTTAGCCTGAAAGAAGAAAAGAAACAATTTGTGTTACCAACAGGACTTTTCTTTTTTTTTCGTGAACAATTTATACCAATCATAAAAGTGTACGATTAAAACTCAAAAGCAGTTAAAACGATTTCAGCAAAATTTTCCAAACCTATTAGCAAACTTTTTACTATAAAGTCTTTCTTTCTTTTTGCACATCAGTTTTACAATTTTTAGTAAATATATATGTTGAATAACTGAGGATTTCATGAATATAATGAACATATATAACACCTATTAAATCTCTCACGCATAATACATTATTTGAAAAAAAAAAAAAAAATTGGTGATTGCGTTGGACTGTTACAAAGTTTAATAGATTATGAAAAATAAAAAACTAACCATAAAAGTTTTAAAACAAAATGGAGGAAGAATAACAGACAGAATCCCATTTAGAATAGTTTAATTAAAACAGGTCAGAACCTTGTATACTTCTAACAATGAGGAATATATCTGATTCTCATTAGTTTAACCAAGATTATTAGGTAAGATTTTTAAATAAATCCATTGTTTCAATCTCACATGAGATGACACCTTAAACAAGCAAAATAGTATAGGCCTATAGCAGTCATCCTGACTTGTTTTATCATATTGGACCTGTTTAAAAACGACAACCAAAGTTAGACAGATACGACTTTCTTTCGCTTTCATAAAGCTTTTGTTTTTATCACCTTATTATGAAGGCTATGTTTGAGCTATTTTTTTTCCAGATTTTAAGAGTTCCAGATGTGGAACTGAAATATTCGTACTTTTGTCTGAATATATTTGGATATTCTTTATAAAATTTGTGTTCCTTTTAAACTTAACTGTTTCATTAAAAGTTTTACCTTTTTTTCAGATATTTCATTTCATTTTAAATATAAAGCCAGTTGGTTTGCAAAAATAACGCTGTTAAAATACAACTGATATCAGTTTAAATAAAGGAACTTGTTGCTTGTTTTATTTACAGGAAGGGATATTAACATTCAAAAACTGCTTTTTTGTTAATCAAAAATGAAAAAAAGTGCTAGCCTACAGAAAACAGTAACGCTAGAATGACTGCCTTCTTTAAGGCTAATTTACCTAAAAACAGGCAGGGGAGTATGCACAGACAATAATCACAGGTGGCGCTCCTTCTCAAGGACAAAACAGCTAATGGATAATACCAAAGAGTACTGTAAACTTATAAGAGGGGAAACTGGTGCTAGTGTTGAAAAGGAAAATAGCGCAATATCTAGCGTTTGGCGACTTTATTTCACCCAAAAATGACGCATGCTTGTCTTTCCAGATATTTTGAAATACTTATGAGAGCAAATAAAGCAGGATAAAGAAGGGGGACTAGATAAGATTTTCTTTGGATTTTGACTAAATAATTTTTGACAACAGAAAGTGTTGGTCAACTGTTTCTTACTAATAAATCTCACCTTCAATCCTATTACATTAGCAATTAATAATAGCAGGTATCCAACATTCCGTTACCTTGTTCGTAAAATCGCCACACGCTACATTGTAAATGGTGTTAGTGGTTTATAATCCCCCATATTCCCGTATTAAACCGCCATAGGCAACACCCTGCGCGCCCCATCCCTATTAACGTATCTGTCATGATCCACTAGGAAACTTTGAAATATCTCGTTCCGAGGAGTTTCAGAAAAAAAATAATTTAGTTCATCATCCATGCCTCTGCTCTATTCAAGCAAATTCTTCCTATTCTTTTCATTCCCAAGGGATAGGTGTAAATGTTCAAAGTTTAAATAGGGATGTGAGTTTCAGAGTATTTTAAGGCTCTGAAACTCTGAGATAACTGTTCTCTCCTATACTGTGGCTCAATACTGTTATACTGTGGCTCAATACTGTTATACTGTGGCTGATAACTGTTCCTTAGAACTAATATGGAGGAATTCCCCTATTTGTGAATGCATGTCTCCACGGATGCATACAATTAATACTAGATACGTGAATACAAGATAAACTAGCTTACCCCAAGCCAGAGACAGACTGATTTCGTTGGTTCAACTTTAGCTGATGCATAAACTTGATCAGTCAGTAGAAAACGAGTATCAAATTTTTCTTGTGATTGCGACTTCTGCTTTAGCACCTCTAAAATCTGTAAAGATTTTTCTATGTCCGGAATCTGGCTTCTAAGCCTGCAAAAAAAATTAAAGATAATTATTTCATATAAAAACCACGCAAAATAACAGAAAAAGTTGGTAGCCTGCAACACTTTCTGAGGCTCATTCACAAAATGTGGATACGCAGGATTATTTATTTTTGTTCAGATTCCACATCATGGTTGCAGCGGTATCTGCAACCTTGTAAAGAGCAAACCACGATTTATAGTAAAAAAAAATATATGTAAGATACAAAAATGTATCTTGAAAAACTGTCAAATGAGAAAAAATAGCTATTTATATCTGATTCAAGAATGCTAACTATTGTTTCGATTAGTCCTAATATCAATATGGTATTTTGAAAAACAATATTGCGAGGACTAAATACTGACGTCTTCTTTTCTTCGTTGCTGCTAACGGGGTACTGGAACATCGTATATAGCTGTTTAAGGGTTCATTTAAAATCTTATTTATATATTTAGATATATTTAATCATTATTTATGAAACTGACTTGATAACACCATCATAAATTGCCATATAGCACTCAAAATTGCACTTATAACGGTACATTTCTTTTTAAATGAAAATACCAAAAAAGGGACTTTTCCAAAAAAGACCAAACAACAAAATTTTTAAGATATAGGTAGAAGGAAAAACGAGGGGGCGCGGTCACCATCCCCCTCAATTGTCGCTAGTAGAATTAGCACACAGTCAACATTTATGAAAATGTTGGAGTTGTTGCGTTTTTGCAGAAAAGGAACGAATTCATGGGACCGTTTTGTCACATTTAGTGATGATGATGTTGTTTTATTCAATTCTATTGTTTATTTAGGAATGGCTACTGGGTCGAGTATAGTTTAACTCACTCCGCACACATAAATTATTTTGGAGAAAAGGCGAAAAAAGCTTATGTCGTTCTATCACAAATATATATATATATATATATATATATATATATATATATATATATATATATATATATATATATATATATATATATATATATATATATATATATATATATATATATATATAACTGACAGATTCGATCTCGGCTATACAATGCTTTGGTTATACCTCATTTTCTAGCTATGTCTCCATTTTGGAATATTTTTCCAAAAGTGACAAAGACTGCTGCGCTCAGATTATTATAAATATCCAAAATTTCTGCTCAATTTAAGACCGTGGATAAGGAATGCGTCAGTGTCGCGTCAGTTCGATGGCTCATTAAAATTCTAATTCATATATTTAATCATTCTTTATAAAACTGACTTGACAACACCATCACAAAGTGCCATGTAGCACCTAAAATTGCACTTTGGGTCATACATTTCTTTTTAAATGAAAATACCAAAAAAGGGCTTTTTCCAAAAAAGACACAAAAAAAAAATAATCAAAACATAGGCAGAAGCAAAACTAGAGGCGAGGGAGCGGTCACCCTCCCCCATCATTTGCCGCTAGTAGAATTGGCAAGCATTCAACATGATAGACATATGTTTAAAACCTCAATTAAAATGCATTGCTCATTTCAGCGTGCTTTTTATAGATTTACAGATGAAAAGAGCATTAAAAAGCCCCATCAAGCGGAGATTAGATCTTGGTTACCTTATTTTCTTAAAATTTAAGCGTGTAATACACACGTGATTGGAAAAATCGAATAGTATAAAGAAGACTTTTATTGGCAAGACGCTTCTGATTACGGCTCTATCTTGAGGTCATAATAACTGACGCTCAGATCTTGGATAGAACAATGTTTCTGAAGTGCCTATTCATTTCAAATGGTCAGTTCTCTTAAAATATTATAGTAAAATAGGCAAAATAATGAAATCCACATATTGGTATATTACATTAATTAAAAGTTTTAAATTCTTTGAACAATTTCATAGATAATTAAAATTTTTATTTGCAACTTCTCAACATGCAAAAGATAAATACTACATATACTCTTTCTGTGACAAATCCTAGATTTTTCAAGGAATATTTTAAGAGAAATGCTAAGCTAAACCTATATATAATGCCCCATTTTACTAAACCTTGTGTTAACTATGCTAGTTTCAGAAGTTGGAAAAAAAGGATCATGCAAGAAAAAATCTTAACTGTATTACCCAAGTACTCCACCAAGTGAATTCATACCGGATTTTAAGCTTGATTCTAACCTTAATACACTGTAAATAATTAAATTGTGGGGTTTATCAATTTTCTTTTCAAATTGCACTTACTTTTTCTTCCTGGAAAGTAAATTGGTCTCCATAAATTTGTATTTATTGTGTTGCTCATCAAGACGCTTTAGGACAAATTCAACAGATTCATTTTCACTTTTCTTCATGAAGCTATCTACGTCTTCCTGGAAAAGCCAAGAAACAACTGAAAAAAATAACATTATCAACTTGTACTAAATTTTTTCAACAAATATTTTTCGAAGTCCGTGTACCTATTATATCTCAACTATACCTTCTGATTTTTTTGCACCAGTTTTTTTTTTCCAGAGATAGTCACAAAGATAATCGATATATTTTTCAAAGCCTAGGTTTCCAAAGGTCTTTGTATATCCAATCAATCTATATTTGCGACAAAAAACATTGTGATCTGAAACAATGTTTTGCTGAAAATGCATTAACTAATATCATAACTTTTAATTATTTCTAATTTTACAGAGCTCAAAAAGAATTGGATATTCTACTTCCAACTGAAAAAAAAAATTAAATTACAAATCAATAGAATTAGCTAGACATGTGTTCTATCAAAATACCACCCAATTTAGATACCATTTTTTAGACTTAATATGTTCAGAAACGTCTTAGCATTATGTACTTGTTTTAGAACTTGAACTATTTACAATTTAAAGAGCAATGACATTTAACATCATTCTGCTTTTCTAATTTTCTAAATGGTGCTTACCACAAAAATTGCTTCTGGAATTCCAGCGAGTATCTTCAGTCGACTTTCTCCAGTGCTGCGCGAATCCATTTTATTGCCTTGTTATGAACCTGGAACTTAGAATTTATTACAAGTCAAAGAGACAAGAAGAAGCTACATTTGAGTTATGTGACAGGGCATGGGAAAGGGAGGGGTTCGAATTTGATAATGTGTCTCAAGTAAAAGAAAAAAAAATAATGTTAAATAATTCATTGTATTTGAAATTAGGGTGGGGAGGGGTTAAGAGATAATTAGAACACCTCCCTCTCTATAAAATAAGATAATTAAAACACAGATTTGTGCTAAAATCCTGCTAAAACAGATAGACAGTGCTAAACCCCAATCCAACGGAAATAATTTATTCTGCTCCTATATTACAGTCCAACTTCTATATTACTATCAAAGTAGCAGCCTTAAAAATTATATCAGAATATAAACAAAGTGTTTTCAAAAGAAAGTGGGGAGGAACATTAAAACGTAAAAACGAACAGGAATTGTTCCGTATATGAGGGGGACTGCTTCCTCTTCAGTCCGTCCGGGTTTATGCTAAAGTTTTATAGTTCTTTGAAAAATACTTCTCATTAAAATTCAGCGACTCTTGTGTTTGAGTAGTTGTACTTAAAGCAATTGGTATAAAAAGCAAAGCTTCAGCGTAAAGAATAGGTGAGCTGAGGAAGGAGCAGGGGAACTGAGGAGGTAGGAGTTCCCATGAAATATGGAATATTCTCATTTGTTTTAAGCGCCAATGTTGCTTCTTACTTTCAGTTGTAAAACAATCGTTTATTTCAAATCTTGCTCAGACCTAACCAAGGTATGACATGGACTTGGGATTTATTATTTCATGTAAAAAGAAAAAGTTTCTCTACAATAAGAAGGAGTGCATTACACTACAGTACTTATATTTAGGCTTAATGCAAGTTTAATATGGTTAGGACTCAATTTTTACTCCCTCCCCCCACAGAATCTTCTTTATTTACCTGAACGCTCACAGAAATGAAAACAATTTGGTTTAAAATTGTTTTTAGGCATCAAGAGCTCCTCCCCTTCTTTTAGCAGCGACCTAACGACTTTCTTCCATAATAGTGAATGCAAAGTTATACCTCAATTTGAAGAATTTAAAAAAAATCTGAATCAACTTAAGTTAAACCAAGCTTAAATAAGCACTTATATTAATCGTTTATCTTGTATAACGAAGACTGGTGCGAATGCAACCAACATGTTGCTTTACTGCCTCTGAAACTGGGAAGTTCAGTCTATAGTTTTTCAATAGCTTTATCTATCTCAGAATTTACAGTCCATAACAAATTAGCCATCTTTTGATCAGAATTATAGTTTTGTTCTTTAAAATGGGAGAATGGTTACTCGATTACTTATAAGCAGGACAACGATTTTTAAGTTGCAATGGAATGAGCCGTCTCGCAGGTTTTCTAGAACTATTGGTTCGATACAATCACCCATCGAAAACAAAATAATAAGAACAACAAGAATTTGGGATCCTGTTTCAAAAAAAAAAACGAAAAATTCCACATTTGTGTAGAGGCTAGTTTGAAGTAACTATAATTGGTTTCTATGATATTTAGATGCAATGAAACACTGTACATAAATTAGATAAGAGAAATATTACCATGTAAAACCACTGAAAACAAAGCTTCTGGTAATACTTGCCCTCCCCTCCCAAAAAAAAATACTGACAAGGATCATGATACCCTGCCTTGCTTTTTCCACTTCTGTGCCTTTAGGCATGTAACATTTTACGCTGCATAGAAAAACATTTTCAAAATGGGAGAGAACTATTACCCTCAAACCCCCCCCCCCCCTACCAGACATAATAATAAAGACGTAGACAAAAATATTACTGGTAAACAAAAGAGATTAGACATCAATTCATACTCCCTTCCCTTCCTAAAAACTCATTCAGTATTTAATATAAAGCTTGATAAGAGCTAGGATATTCAGGCATCCAAATGTACCCTCAATGCATCTGCCTTCCCTGAGCAAATAATTACCCATCGCTCCTGCTTCATAAAAGCCACGTTATGGCATTACTGCTTGTACAACTTGGAAGCAAAATAAAGTTAATTATACTTTTAAATCTATTGGCTATCTCAGCATTTTCGATCGGTAGCAACTTGGTCCCCTTTAAAGCAAAATCATAGTTGTATGATTTTGTAATCACAGTGTCCACTGTGAACACCACTTTCTCGTGGCAAAATATTTATGATCACTTAAAAAGGCCACTAGAATTCATTTCCTTTCGAATGAGCCCCTTTCCGATCTTCTAGGACCGTTGGTTCGATTCAATTACCCTGGAGAAAAAAATGAGAAAGAAAAATAATTTTTATTAGGATCACTTGCTTTTTTGTGGGCGTTTCTCCCCTTTTTTGGAAATTTAGGCTAAGTTTCTAAGGACTGTAGCTTTTGGTGAGAAAGACTAAATTTCATAAAACTGTATATTTTCAATAAAAATCCAATTCTAATGATTTATCATTTGTAGTCAAAATTCCTTTTTTAGAGCTTCAGTTTCTTTTGGCCCGAGTCGTTACTTAGTTCGTTGCGAAGAACTGTTCGACCAATTCTCTGTTGCTGCAGTATATTACACTTCGCAGGTTAGGGTCATTCACATATACAGCGCCCCTTAATGAAGAAAATCAAACTGAGTTGAACTTTCTTTACTGTGAACCCCAGCGTCGCAACATTAGCAATGCAAGGTTGATTTTTCTTTCTTATGAGTCGTCCAAGTAGGCTCGAGGAAAATTTAGATCAAAACGTAGAATTCCACAATTCCGACCAGGTCAAAAAAAACTAATTTTTCTTAAGCAGATAATTTAACAGGGAGCAAAGAAGGGTCTTTATGTAAAAAAAAACAAAATAATTTTAAATAAGCCTTTCTCGCGGAAATGAACAGCGATGTTGAAAGTTATACAAACAAAAATTACTGCTTTGCAGATTATGCAAGGTATGTCTGCAAAACCAGCTCAAATAAACTGACTCGTAAGATTTGTCTATAATTCTAGAATCCAAAAAACTACCACTTTACAGAAAATGGTGCTATGTGTATTCCCCTGAAGAAGTGATAAATGGATTTATCACTTCCCTTAAGTGATAAATCTATCCCCGTAGAAAACTCAGTCCCCATGCAAAATTGAGCAGCGAAAAAGAGAAAGTATGGCAAATAAAAATAATGAAGAAACGAAGGAAATTTGGACTACTCAACCTATATTCGCAAATTTTTGCAGAAGGTATAGCAATAGAACATCCTACACAACTTGTTTTTACATTTCTGTTTATTTCTACCCTGTTTTTGTGATTTGGGGGTTGAGTTATCACAGCAGGATAGTATAAAGATTAAAGAAAATACCTTGAAAGTTTAGAAATAGTGGCAACTGTAGAAGAGTTGTCCTATGATGGAAGTGTGCTGAGGTCACACTCTGGTACTAAGTACGAGAAATTCCTCTCATGAAGTTCGTCTGGGACTGTAAAGACCCCTCACAGTCCAAAACACTGGGGGAGGGCAATGGATTTCCCCCGATTGGTTTATAAGTTTTATCAACTAATTTTTATGATATTGCAATTAATTCTATCTCATTTTTTGTCTTTTACTGACTTCGGCTGATCTTTCATTGCCGTTACGTCCTATAGCCTATTTCCATCAACTTTTTTACCCAAATAAAGCAATAGTTAGAAGCTTATATGGCATGAGCTCTAGCAAAACTCTAAGAATCAATAGATTGATTTAAAAGGAAAATCAGAGACTTAATTCTGGTCGGGATTTAGAATAAGAGCTCTGAGACACAAGGTCCTTCTAAATATCAAATTTCATTAAGATCCAGTCATCCATTCTTATATTAAAAATAACTCAATTTTTCTAATTTTCAGAATCAATACCCCCTCCCCAGCTCCCCCAAAGAAAGCGTATTCAGTCCAATAACGTCAATCATGTATGTAGGTGTTGTGATTATTCTTCCCACCAAGTTTCATCCCAATCTCTCCACTCTACCTCATTTTTTCCAATTTTTCCTCTCCCTCCAGCCCCCCAGATGCTCGAATCGGGGAATTGACTATTATCAAGTCAATTTGTGCAAGTCCCTGACACGCCGACCAATTTTCCTTGTCCTAGCATGTCCAGAAGTTCCAAACTTGCCAAAGCACTGGAAATCCCCCCAACTTAGCCAAAGAGAAAGGATCCGTTCCAATTATGTCAATCACGTATCTAGAACTTGTGCTTATTCTTTCCATCAAGCTTCATCCCTATCTCTCCACTCTAAGCGTTTTCCTAGATTTCCGGTTTCCAAGATTTCTATTTCCCCCCTCCGACCCCCTATGTCCCCGGATCCGATTCAAATTGAAAATAGAGCATCTGAAACATAAGATTTTTCTATATATCAAGTTTCATTAAGATCCAATCACCCACTCATAAGTTAAAAATACCTCAACTTTCATGTTTTCCAAGATTTCTGGTTTCCCCCAATGTTACAAGATCTGGTCGGGATTTAAAATAAGAGCTCTGAACCACACGATCCTTCTAAATATCAAATTTCATTAAGATCACATCACCTGTTCATAAGCTACAAATACCTCATTTTTTTCTAATTTTTCCGAATTACCCCCTCCCAACTCCCCCAAAGAGAGAAGATTCGGTCGGGTTATGCCAGTCATGTGTCTTGGACTTCTGCTTCTTCTTCCCACCAAGTTTCATCCTGATCTCTCCACTCTAAGCGCATTCTTGAGTGCATTCCATGTAACAGACCAGTACCAACCTGGCATTGAAAAAATGGGGTAGCATAGTAGCAATGCTACTTGGCAGTTTTCATAGCCTAGTAAAATTTGTTGGCAGATTTTGTCTGAAAATACAACTTTCAAATACGAAATACTTTTTACTAAAAGAAAATCTATAAAAACACAAATTATGCTGCTAAAATGTCAGCAGCTTTTTAATTCGTTTGAAATCTGCTACTGGCAGCTTTGGGACTTTTTTTATACCTGGTACCCACTTACCTATATGAACATCTTTTTAGAACAACAACTACCCAATCTTATTAAATTTCATCCCTCTACACATATCCATAAAATCAATAATTTCTCCTGAACTTACAAATTATCACTTCTATTGCTTCATGTTTGTAGCATAAAGCATGGACATTGAATTCAATTTTTTTCCTTTAGATACCATGATGAAAATCTCCCAAACTTGATATCTTTGGTGTGTCATCAGCTAATACTGTTTATCTAAAGATAATTGTAAACATTTTGGGCACTCTCCTAGTTTGAAATAATGTGTGATTTTAAAACTGGGAATCAACAGAATTGTATATATTCAATTCTTTACAAATGAAAAGTAAATCAGATTTAACAAATTAGTTAGGGCCCTTTGCTTGTTTTTTTCTTAGTTTCGTGTGTCAACAATCAATAAAAAGAATGTGATTTTTGTCATAAACAAAATGTACAACAAATACAAGCAAAACAAGTCATCCTCATTATCTTGTCACATAGACAGCAGTCAAGATCACATCAAAATCAACTTTTCTGAGCATCTGAAAACACAAAAATCCTCTCTTTATGTTATTGATTATAGATGTTAATCCTAGTCAAGCTAGCATGGTGATACTAAGATTAAAATGCAAAAGTTCTGATTATAGATGGTTGGAAGCTTTTTTCAGCATAGAACCTATTTGTGGTAAGTGGCTTTGGGTAGCCTAAGACATTGGCAATGATATATGTTGACCAATTTTAATAAAATGGTGGTTTTACATAATGGCTAATAAAACAATTATTCACTTTGTCAACTTAACTTTGCATCCTAGGCTAAACTACTACTAGGCTACTAAAAACTTGCCACATCCCTAAGCTACCTGAGGCCAACACAGCTATGCAAGCTCCTCCTCCATCCCCATTTATTCAAAGCCTCCCTCTTTACAACGTCCCAGGAAGTTCCCATTTCCCTTTAATCTTTCTTTATGGTATCTTCCCAACTAAAGACAACCTGCTTTCTGTTTAGCCTTTGATGGTTGGCCAAAAAAGACAATCTTTGGAAATCTGTCATCATTCATCCTCAGAAAATACCCAAGCCATCTCAATCTTTCTATCATTATAGCCCTAGAAAGCAGGATAGAACCACATTTTTGTACATTATACTGTTTGAAATACAGGGGAATATACCCAATAGATGAGGTCTAAAAATTTCCATTTTATAGAATATAAAAATAATATCCAACTGTATTTGAGTCTTGCATAGATTATCCAACTAGTTAGCTAATTGAAAAGTCCTTTTAAGCAAACAAGACAATACCCAACTAGACAAATAATTGAAATCTAAGAGAAAAATAATTTTAGCCCAATAACCAGATATAACAAAGCATGGGTCCCAAGTCAGAGCCTGGCAAGGTGGGTAATACTTGATCTCAAATCTTCTGATATGTATTTCACTAGGCAAAAAATTAAATTCTTCATGAAAACCAGTGGCATTATCTGACTAGGCAGATACTTTGTTCTCTTAGGCATAGCATGAACATCTAACTAGGCAGATAAAACTTTGTCCTAGTCCTTCTGATATATACCTAACTAGGCATATAAGTAATTCTTTAAGCAATTTGGTGATAATATCCAACTAGCCAGATAATTAGTTCTCCTAGGCAAATGATCAGTATTTAACTAGATGGATAGTACTTTATTTAAACCCTTTTTATATCTATCTAACTAGCTAAACAATAAATTCCAAAAGCCAAATGGTGATAATATCCAAATACCAGGATAATTAATTGTGTTAGCAATTATTTTACAGTATCCAACTAGCTGGCTAGAAACTTTATTTGGGTGACTTAACAAGAATACTTTACGTCTATTGACATGCCTTGTGTCAATACATCCTTTTAAAACATAAGTTACAATCTGGGAACATAGATGCCAATGCTTTGCCCAAAAGACTTAATTGTCTAACTTGTTCAATATTGTTGTCTGATTACATTGAGAGTTTACTTTTCTGCCTAATAAAATATAGGCTATATCAGAAGGGCTAAGACAAAGCATTATCCACATAGTTTAATATATATCAGAAAGTGTAATATAAAGCATTATCCAGCTAGTTGGATATTCATGCTAAACTTAAGAAAAATGATTATCTAGCTTGTTAGGTATTGCCACCAAATTACTTCAAGATGTTACTTATCTGTCTAGTTGTATAATAAATGACAGGTTAGGACAAAGTATTAAATACCTAGGTAGATGTTCATGGGATGCCTAAGTTGAATAATCTTTTGGCTAGATGGGTATTATAGGCTAACGAATCTGCTTAGAGAATTTACTTATCTGCCTAGGCTAGTTGGATATACATCAGAGGAGCTAAAATACAAATTACCTAGGGAAGTTACTTACCCAAGTTGGATAATATAAGACATGGTAGAACAAAGTATTGTTTACGTAGGTAGATGTTCATACATTACCAAAGAGACTTAATTATCTAGCTAGTAGGACAATATAAAAAAAGACTAGGACAAAGTATTATCCATCTAGTTAGATGTTCATGCTGTACATAAGGGAAATACATAAGGTAAAATGTAGCATTATTTTTTCAAAAATGATGGAATGGATTTCACTGAGAAAATGTAGTATTATCTTTTGGAAAACAAGTGATAAGTCATACTTTAATCAAAATTCATCATTTTTAAGAGCTCAAAAAGTGCTTAAATTTGAATTTGTGGTAGAAGCAATTATTATATTTGTAAAGAACATAAAAAAGGCATCAAGTGGTATGTTTGCTTTATTGGTAAGTCAGTTATATGAACTGTCATAATTTTTGAAAATTTGTCATTTTTAAGAGCTCAAAAAGTGCTTAAATCTCAATTCAAGGTAAAAGCAATTATTATATTTATAAAGAACATAAAAAAGGGCATAAAGTGGTATAATCACTTTATAGGAAAGCTAGTTATATGAACTGCTATAATTTTACCATGCTAGTTAGATAATATAGGAAAAGCTAGGACAAAGTATTTTCTACCTAGTTAAATGTTCACCCTACATATAAGACAAATAATTACCTGGCTATTTAGATTGTCAAATTCCTTTAAGATTTTACTTATCTGCCTAGATTGCTGTAAATAAGAAAGTCTAAGATATGCTATTATCTACCTAGTAAGATATTCGGACAGTGAAATAAGTTTAATCTTTATTGAACTGGGTAGATATTTAGGCTAGTATGCAATACAGACAATCAAATGTTCAGCTAAGAAGGTATAAGTGTAAGATTTGGTAAGATTTTAGTTTAGTGACTTTTGGCTATCTCAGAAAGGTGTTAGATTAGGAAAATGAAACTTTCAGGGATGGTTCTAAAGGCTAAAGGCTATATCCTGGGAAGGTATTCTAAAGCACCCACCTCCACTTCTTCTCCCTCTAGAGGGCCCTAAAGTTTGCCTACATGACAGGTCTATACCTATTGAAATTTTGACAATACAACATTTTACCTTAATTTTCAGTTACCAGTTGCCTTTTCTCTGCCTTTAGTTTTCAAAATGCAATTCCTGTTATTTGAGTAAAATTCTGAGCCAAATCAATGTTTTTTTGGGTTTTTTTTCAATATTTAGGAAATGCATTTGCAAATCTTTAAAACCTAATAAATTGGGATTGAGCAAAGTTGTGAAGCTGAAAACAATTTTGTTGCACTTTATTCAAGAAGAAGATTTATTTTGCAATGTTTCGCTTTTATAACACACATATTTTTAAAAAAAAGGTTAGGACCCTCTAGGGGGAGAGAGAGTGGAGGTAGGTACTTCCAAATACCTTCCAATGACATACTTCAGCCTTTAGATCCATCCCTGAAAGTTTCATTTTCCTACCCTAGCACCTTTCCAAGATAGTCAAAAGTCACTAAACTGCAATTTCTCTGAAAGACATCTCATCTGCTTTTTAGGTCTATCCTTCAGAACCATAGTTGAATGCTGTCATCACTGTAGCTTCAAGTAACCTTTTACCATGAAAATATGACACAAAACGTAAGCCCCAGCTCATGAATGATATTAATTTAGACCAGTGGTTCTCAACCAGGGTCCATATAATATTTCCAGGGGTCCACAGGCAAAACACAACAAATTGGGGGTTCACAAAAATATTTTGGGGGTCCATGAAGAAAACCAACTCAGCTCTTTATTTTAAAAAATTCAATTTCTACTGTAATTTACTGTTCACTTTATATTGTGTTCACTGTGTGATACACCATCAACACTTAGTTGCAAAGAAAATGAGTGCATGTCTGCATGATGCCCTTACTGTTGTAATAAAAATAGTTAACCATATTAAATCAAATTCTCTCCAAAACCACCTTTTTCGTGAATTCTGTAAGCAAAATGGAGAAAAGTTTGGGTGGCTTGTATCACATATACAGTTGAGATGGCTATCAAAGGGGAATTGTCTTAAGTGTTTCATTGCACTTTGGGATTCTATTGTTTCCTTTCTTGCTGACATGCAACTTGGAGCAAAACTGCTTGCAAATAAATGTGATGTGTTTTACTTATCAGATATATTTGAAAAATTTAATTCACTTAATAAATGGCTCCAAGAAAACGATTCTGATCTGATATCTATTAAAAATACTATAGCTACTTTTCTAAGGAAAATACAGCTGTATAAGCTGTATCTACTTTACCACCTTATCTTGCTGGCAAATGCAATTTAAGGTAATGAGAATAATATCTGGCATTGTGCATTTGAACAGTTTCCTTGTTTGGCCTGTGATAACAGCAATTTGCAAGATGAAGATCTTGCATTAGGCTATATGGTGAATATTTGGAAAACATACATGAAGATATGCAAACTTGGGTTGGCAACCTACTCAGGATGGATATAACAATTTGGGTTTCAATTCCTTTCAAAGTTAATGTTGCCAATATAGATATATCTTTGCAAGAGCCCCTCAACAAGATGCAAAGTGATGAAATAATGCATGCAAAATTCAAAGATGAAAAATATAATATATAGAAAACAAATGATGTTGCTACAAAGTACCCTTTGCTCTGGGATAAAGTGCAGTTCGACATTATTGCTTTTCCTAAATCTTATCTTGTTGAAGTAATGATAAATAAGTAGTGATGAATAACCAGTGATGAATGATAAATAAGATAAATAAGCAGTAATGAAGCTGTTTGGCAAATTCTTTCATTTCCAATACATGAACAAAGTTCAGATGTTGTTCACTTAGCAGTACATTTACAGAATGGTCAATGTGTTTATGTATGACAAACAAACCTCTTCAGGATTTGGGAATGCCTTCACCTAATTGTACCACTGCTGTTGGTAAAAAATATGATACATGGACCTTGCAGTGCACTGAACGAAAAATCACCATGCATTGCCAAAGGAAGGTGCACAAAGCAATATCCACGACTTTTAGTACCCAACACAATTACTGGCAATGATGGTTACCCACAATATAGAAGAAGATCTACTGAAGATGGTGGTAAGATAGCAATAATAAAGAAGCGTAACAGTACCACCATCAAAGTAGATAACCAGTGGGTTTTTCCATATTCCCCTTTCTTATCAAAAACATTTAATGCACACATAAAATTTTAATACTGTAACTCCGTGAAGGCAATGTGTTTATTTTTTGGAATCCAACATGCAACAAAGAGCCCTGAATCCACTAGATACAATGCTAACTGCTTTCTTTTCGCCATGCCAAAATGATTCTTTTGCAGAAAAACTGCTGTATACTCAAGTGCCTTTGTATTACACATGGAATACTAAAAATAAATCATTTGAACATCAAAAACAGGGTTAGTCAGTTGAAGGCCAACCTACATTCTTCAAAGATACCACAATAGGAAGACTCTACACCAGAAGTTCTCAACCAGGGTTCATGTAAACACCACACAACAAAACACACCACACAACAAATTGGGGGTCCACAATGATATTTTGGGTGTCCATGAAGAAAACCAACTCAGAACACTCTTTATTTTTGAAAATTTAATTTCTACTGTAATTTACTGTTCACTTTATATTGTGTTCACTGCGTGATACACCATTAACACTTAGTTGCAAAGAAAATGAGTGCAAGTCTATATGATGCCCTTACTGTTGTAATAAAAGTAGTTAACCATATTAAATCAAATTCTCTCTGAGACCACCTTTTTCGTAAATTGATAAGCAAAATTGAGAAAAGTTTGGGCGGTTTGTATCAAACCTTTTGTGGTAACAAACAGTAGTAAGGAGTGACCCGGCTCAACAGTAACCAAAACTCTAAGAAATGGAACTTTGATATCAGTAGCTACATCAAAAGAATTGCATTTTAATGCTGATTTAAATATATAAGTTTCATCAAGTTTAGTCTTACCCATTAAAATTGACGAGTCTGAGAAAATTTGTGTTATTTTAGAAAATAGGGGGAAATACCCCATAAAGTCATAGAATCTTCACAAAAATCACACCATCAGATTCAGTGCAAAAGAGAATCCTACTGTGTAAGTTTTAAGCTCCTATCTACAAAAATGTGGAATTTTGTATTTTTTGCCAGAAGGCAGATCATGGATGTGTGTTAATTTGATTGTTTGTTTTTTTGATTTTTGTTTTTGATTTTTGTTTTTTTTTCCCAGGGGTAATTGTATCAACCCAGTTGTCCTAGAATGTAGCAAGAGGGCTCATTCTAACGGAAATGACAAGTCCTAGTGCCCTTTTGAAGTGACCAAAAATTGGAGGGCACCTAGGCCCCCTCCCATGCTGATTATTTTCCCAAAGTCAATGGATTAAAATTCTGAGATAGCCATTTTATTCAGCGTAGTCAAAAAACTTTATAACTATGTCTTTGGGGACAATTTACTCCCCCAGAGTCCCCATGGGAGGGGCTACAAGTTGCAAACTTTGACCTGGGCTTACATATATTAATGGTTAATGGAAAGTGTACAGGCGTTTCCAGAAGGATGTTTTGGTTGGGGGGAGGGGTTTAGAAGAGGGAGATATGCTGGGGGAACTTTCCATTGACGATTTTGTCATGGGGGAAGAAAATTTCCATGAAGGGAGCACAGGATTGACTACCACCATTAAAAAAAACAATGAAAAAACAAATATGAAAGTTTTTTCAGCTGCAAGTAAGGAGCAGCATTAAAACTTAAAATGAACAGAAATTATTACCCATATGAAGGGATCACCTCCTCCTAATACCTCGCTCTTTACACTAAATTATTTTTTGTAATTTCAACTATTTATTCTATGGCTTTTGTGATTCAGGGGTCATTCTTAATGAGTTGGGACAAAATTTAAGCTTTAGTTTAAAGAGCAAGGTACTAACAAGAGGGTGAACCCTCCTCATATATGTAATGAAAACATGAGAATACAAAAGTTCTTTTTGTAAGCTAATTTATCAGTTATGTATATCTTTTACTAATAAAAAGATTTGTAAAAAATGTAAAAGTTCTAGTTACCTTTTTAATTAACCAAAAAATTGGAGGGCAACTAGGTTTTCCTCCTCTGTTCTTTTTTTCTCAAAATCATTCAATCAAAATTATGAGAAAGCCATGTAGCCAAAAAAAAAATACAAATTTTGTTGTAATTTTTCCTCTGCAGAGAGCCAAAATCAAAAAGTTTTTTACTGTTTTAAAAAGAAGAGTTGAGAGAAAGAGTCAAACTTTAGCGCAAAGAGTGGGGCGTTGATGAGGAAGCAGCCCCTTTCATATTCAAAGTAATTTCTGTTAATTTTAAGTTTTAATGTTGCTCCTTACTTTCAGTTAAAAAAAATTGTTTTTTATTTATTTAATTACATACAGAGGTGAGATGGCTAGGAATGGGGAATTGTCTTAAGCATTATATTGCAATTTGGGATTTTATTGTTTCCTTTTTTGCTGACACACAACTTGGAGCAAAACTACTTTCAACTAAATGTGATGTGTTTCACTTATCAGATATATTTGAAAATTTTAATTTACTTAATAAACAACTCCAAGAAAACAATTCTGATCTGATATCTAGTAAAAGTGCTATTACTGCTTATATAAGGAAACTACAGCTGTATAAGAATAATATCAGGCATTGTGCATTTGAACAGTTTCCTTGTTTGGCCAGTATTAACAGTGATTTGCAAGATGAAGATCTTGCATTATATGGTGAATATTTGGAAAATATACATGAAGATATGCAAACTTGGGTTGGCAACCTACTCGGGATGGATATACTGATTTGGGTTTCAATTCCTTTTGAAGTTAACATTGCCGAAATAGACATATCTTTGCAAAAGTCCCTCAACAAAATACAAAGTGATGAAATAATGCATGCACAATTCAAAGATGAAAAGTACAATATATGGAAAACAAATGATGTTGCTGCAAAGTACTCTTTGCTCTGGGAGAAAGTGCAGTTCTACATTATTGCTTTTCCTACATCTTATCTTGTTGAAGCAGACTTTAGTCGGAATTTTTCTCAAATGTTATCAAAAGATTGCAATAGACTTGACATTGTAAAAAGGGATGATTTTCAACAATCATTAGCATCAATAGAACCAAATATATATATAAACTATTCAAGAAGAATCAACCACAGGGATCTCATTGAATAAACATGCCTTTTCTTTTTTTAATCACACACTTAATTTCAGTGCCTTTTTTATCCAGTTTACATAATGTTGGAGTGAATTAAACTGCCTGAGGAACTCTACTCTCCATGAGCTTGTGTTGCTTGCCCATGGAAGAAACATTGTAATAGCCTTTTGTAGTTATTACCCCAATAATAGTAACAATAATAATTATTAGTATTATTATTATATTAAAATATTTTATTTGTATTAAATTAGTTTTCATTTAAAAATAAAGCTTAATTGTATACTATTTCTTTGATAATTAAAACCTTAAAATTTATATTAGTGAAGAATAGAAAATTGTTCTTATGTCCAATAGCTATGAAGGGGTCCACCAAGAAAAAAGAAGGTAAAAGGGGTCCACGGGTAAAAAAAAGGTTTAGAACCACTGATTTAGACCAAGCCTTACTCAATTTTTTGATGATGATGGTAGATTAGCTGTCAATTCCAATCCCTTTTTAAAAACTTCGCATGATTGATTAATGTTGCCAAAGCATAATAAATGTTACCGCCAGAACAAAAATGTTTAACGACCAAAATCTTACAGACGTAACGTCTCGTTACTTCTGACTGGAAGTACTTTTTTCAAGGCAGGGTCAACTTGCCACTAAAAGCGGCCCATAGAGGGAGGAGAGGGGCAGCTGTTTTCTGTATATTTGAAAAAATCTTTTCATGTAATCTTATAAAAAACCTCCAAGTTTTAATGGAAACCTTTTTTGTGTCTTAGGAAATTTGATTAAAATTTAATTAAAAATTTATAAACTCCCTCCTCCTTTCTAGTTTTTGTTGAATTGGAACCCTTTTTCGCATTTGAAGCATAAACACCCCTGTATGTAAAAAATAGAGTTGATTCGGATGCTATTTGGCCTTTTCTCCCAAGCAATTTTGAATGACACTTTGTTCTCACGCTAGAAAAATACAATAAAGTCATTAAATAGATCTAAATCCACCTTTTTTTAGACAACTTGGGAACAGAGTTAATTTGATATTTTACCTTTTTACTTTCTTGCTTTCCTTACAAGGCTATCTGGAATTTCCCAAGAGCTTGGGCCAAGAGTCATTTATCTTACATGCAGAAGATCATAAACAGTTTTCAGATTGATTCTATTGCGGAGTGGGGTCTTTGTTATTTATAACTCAGAAAACTGACGCTCTGTTCCAGCACTGGAATAGAGTAGACACGTCACTGTTAGCATAAAATTTTGCAAAAATCGAAAGGAAAGATTTTCAGCTCCGTCTTTTAAATTGACAACAAAATTCCAGAAATTAATTACAGAATGATTTAAATCTAAATTCGACTCACATATATTAAAAGGAAAACGTCTTTATTCTATTTTTAACGTCTCAAGATCGACATGAGGAAAAGCATTTTGTATACATCTTAAACAGAGGAACAATTGATTTTTCCTGCCCGGACTTTACGATACTTAGAGGAAGACTTTTAACTAAATTTAAAAGAGCGTCTTTTGAGTTGATTCACAATTGCATCATGGCATGGAGCTTGATACAAAATAATAAACATCTATTTTCAGCTCTTGCACCAGGCGCTCTTTGACCGTACCGTTTCCACATACATATTTTATAAAATCCGGAAATACATATTTTATATATTCCGGATGTAGTTTTAACTGAACCGAAGCTAGTTGTCTCCGCACAAAAACAGCAATAAACTGGGCATTTTCTGATTTTATTCATCTAAATTCTCGAGTGTGTTGGCTAACAGAAAAGTACCAAAAGTAAATCATAGAGAAAATAGCTTCTTTTAGTATCTATTTACGTTTTTTTTGTTAATTATTCTTTCTGGCTTTAATTTTCTCCATGTCCATATAATTTCAGCATGAATGTTCACTGAACAAGATTCAAATTCAACTGATACAACTTGGTGACTATTGACATGATAGCGTGAAGTCTATTTGCTTTCTCAGTAGTCTCATATCACTGCAAATGATAATCTGACGACAGAGAATGTTGTTCTAATCTACTATGCAAGTAAGCGAAGCTGATATTTTCTCATACTAATAAATGAAATACTATAAAATAATACTAATTAATCAAAAATAATACTAAATGACCACGATGTGAAAGAACGTCGATTCTCCTGTCACTGTAATTGAACGAGAACAACGGAATTTTTTTCACTGTAAAAATCGATTGCTCAAAAATAGCATAACTTATTCATTATTCAAAAATAAAACATAAATTTAAAAAACGAAACAAAAATGTACCGTTTATAGGACCTTAATGAAAAATCTAACCCTTTACTCAAAACGTACCAAAAATGGCACAAATGTAACCTTTTTGGCAATCCTGCAAATGACCTTGCTAACCTGTGTCAATGAGAGCCAAAATAGTGTTTTTCTTACCTAAAAAGTGTGGGAAGCCAAAAATATCGGTGTCCATGATGAAATAGCTGGTGAGCATAAGAATTATATACTAAAAGCTGTTCTATATTAGGAGGACGTTTTTACAGCACCAGCTCAATCACTAAAAGACGAGCTTCACAAATGAAAAATATACGTTTCAATAGCAAGCAGTCACTAGCCCAGCTGCGGAAAATTTAACAGTGAAGTATGAATACTGAAATTAGTATTCCATCCTCTAATAAAAATGACCTCTGCGGTTAGTTTAATTTATACTCTCGTTCCGTTTTGCTTTGTATTTTCGCTACACGCAAGAAACAGCATAAACAAACAAACTGGCGTAATAACACAGAAAAATACACTTTTTTCGGATCTAGGCTTTTCAACTTTTGAAGAGTGGGATCAAGGTGGTCAATTCGTTTTCTCAATTGACAGTAGAGCTCAGGAGATAAAAAACACATGCAATTTACCTGAGCCTGTAAAAGCTGGTGGCAACAAATATTTCTCGTTTCAAACACTTCCAAACTGCAAAAACTTTAAATGTCTGACTAATTCTTAACAAACATTTGTCACTAGTACAACATGTATTTCTTCTTTTTAAAATCAGATTGGCGAGTGAGATATTTCTAAACACTTCCAGAATTGCAAAAACTGTAATTGTCTGACTAATCACTGACGACGTATGTTATTAGTATAGCATGTATTCCGTCTCTTCAAAGCCAAATTGGCAAATCAGATACTTTAAAAAATACCAGAAATGCAAAATCTGCATTTGTGTAACTAATAATTGACACACATATATCACTTGTGTATTATGGGGGGGGGATCTATTAATATAAATAAGGCCGTACCAAATATTACTAGGGGGTTAATTTAAGTTGGTGATGTTACAGGAGTTAAACATGCGAAAGATTAAAGTAGAGATATACTACTGATAATACCCAATATTGTCTGCGAGAGAATTTTGTTAGAGATGGATGGGTCTTACTTTGTAAATTGAAATCACATTTTTTGTGGAACTTTCCAAGAGACTACAAAAATAATGTCTGGTGTCTGGATCAAATAGTTCGTAGTAACGAACTGTAGAAAAATGGGATTTTGAGGCTAAAAGATACATCAAAAGAATCAGATTTTTATGTTGATTCTAAATATATAAGTTTCATCAAATTTAGTTTTTGTCATCAAAAGCTACGAGCCTCAGAAAATTTGCCTTATTTTGGAAAATAGGCGGAAACACCCCCTAAAAGTCATATAATCTTAACAAAAATCACACCATCGTATTCGGCGTATTAGAGAAACCTATAGCGAAAATTTTAAGCTCCTATCTACAAAAATGTGGAATTTCGTATTTTTTGCCAGAAGACAAATCACAGGTGCGTGTTTATTTGTATGTTTGTTTTTTTTCTTTTCCCTAGGGGTCATCGTATCGACCAAGTGGTCCTAGAATATCGCAAGAGGGCTGATTCTAACGGAAATGAAAAGTTCTAGTGCCCTTTTCTAGTGACCGAAAAAATTGGAGGGCACCTAGGCCCCCTCCCACACTCATTTTTTTCCCAAAGTTAACGGATTAAAATTTTGAGATAACCATTTTGTTCCGCATAGTCGAAAACCATAATAACTGTGTCTTTAGGAATGACTTACTCCCCCACAATCCCTGGGGGAGGGGCTGTAAGTTACAAACTTTGACCAGTGTTTACATACAGTAATGGTTATTTGGAAGTGTACAGACGTTTTCAGAAAGTTTTTTTTTGGTTTGGGGGTGGTTTTGAGGGGAGGGGGCTATGTGGGAGGATCTTTCCTTGGAGGAATATGTCATGGGGGAAGAAAAATTCAATGAAAAGGGCGCAGGATTTTCTAGCATTACTATAAAAAAAAAAATGAAAAAATAAACATGAAAACGTTTTTTCAATTGAAAGTAAGGAGTAGCATTGAAACTCAAAACAAGCAGAGATTATTAAACATATGAGGGGTTCTAAAAATACTTTGGCATAAAGAGCGAGGTATTTAGAAGGAGATAAATACCTCGCTCTTTATGCTAAAGTATTTTTAGTAATTTCAACTATTTATTCTACAGCCTTTCTGATTCAGGGGTCATTCTTAAAGAATTGGGACAAAACTTACGATTTAGTGTAAAGAGCGAGGTATTAACGAGGGTACAAACCCCCTCGTATACATAATAAAAATATAAGAATATAAAAGTTTGTTACGTAAGTTAATTCTTAAGTTACGTAAATTTTTTACTAATAAAAACGTTCGTTAAAAATTAAAAGTATTGGTGAGGCCAACCAAATTTCATTTTTATCGTTAGTATGTTCAACAGCACCCATAATGTATGGAATAATTTCTGTTCGGTATAAATTTTAATGATACTCCCTACTTTCAGTTTGAAAAAAAACTTGTCTTAAAAATGTGTTTCTGGTCGTTTTTCAAATCATACCCAGGCCCAATCCAAATGTAATATAGGCTACTGTACCCATGGACCACCCAATTCTTTGCTGTCAAACTTTATGCATGAATAGTTATAAATTGATCGGTAGCATCCCGGTTTTTCCTTTTTCCTTTTTTTTGGGAACGAAAATATCGGATTGTAATTAAGATTTTGACCAAGATCTTGAATATTTATTCAAAATGATGAGCAGTAATTTCGTTTAACATGTCCTTAATAATATTTTTACTACAGAATTTTTGTTGGACAGAGAGGGGTGTTATTGTTCGTATGGATGGAAATATTGCGTGAACTTTGCTCTTCTACGCAGTTGAAGCCATCACGACCTCTACGATAGGGTCCCCTGATATCTAAGTGCAATGAAAATTGTGTATAAATAGTAACATTGAAACATTACTATTCCAAATTCTTGAAAACAAAGCTCCTGGTAGCATTTGCAAGTCTTCCCTCCCCTTCTCAAGAAAAGAAAATTCTTGGCAGGGCTCATTATGCCCAACCACATCTTTCCCACCTCTGTGCCGTTGAAAATGTGAATGTAATATTTTAACTCCCATAGGAAAGATTGACGTAATAGGAGGGATACTATTACTCCCCCATCTATCACCAATAATAAAGGGATAGACCAAAAATTTTCCAGGAGTAAAGAGGGGCTAGATATAAATTCTTCTCTCTTCTTCCCCAAAACTCATTCTATATTTATTTGAAGGATCAATGAGAGGTGGGATGGGAGCTGGTGCATTTAAATAAATTCTTTGAGCTGTCTGGTACGCCATCTACAAAAAGACCCATCACCGCTCCTTCGTAATAGCTGATGTGCATTTACACATTACTGTGTATAATTTTGTTTAAGAAATATGAAGCACATCAGGTTACTTGAATGAAGCTTAAAATAAGTCTAGGAATTTTTTTTTGCAACAAGAGAGAAATTATTATCCCACAGCACCTTTATTTAGTCTTAGTCTAACTAAAGGGATATAACAGATTCATTTCTACCCCCGCCCTCTGCCAAACCTCTTTCTATATTTATTTGAAGTTTTTTAAAGAGTCGCACAATTTAGGCAGTGAACTGCGTTCTTTTTGGCATACAACCCCCTCCCTTACCTCAAATACACAATTACCGACTTCCCTTTCTTCATAATCTGATATCCAATTATTCATTACTAAACATAATTTCAAAAAAATCATCTATATCAACTTACATAAATTCTTAAATTACTTAAATTAAATTAAAAATTTATATTAACCATTTATCTTGTATGGAGAGTGTGACTTTTCAGTAGCGAATGCGCCACCACGTGGTGTAATATTTAAATGTTTCCAACTTGGCCCTCACTAAGGAAAAATCGTAGTTTGGTGCCACAAAATGGCAGAAAATGATCCTTTATCAGGGTATAATCTTTTTGCCCGAATAAGGAGAATGTTTGAACTTTAAATTTCCGTCCAAACGAGCCCTCTCCCAATCTTCTCAGACCATTGATTTGATATGATAACCCCTGGAAGAAACATCAAACAAATAAACACGTACTCAAGGCCTTGCTTCTGGCAAAAATCAGAGTTGGTTACAATATTTTTATTTTTTCACATTGGTTGGATATTTTGTTTCACATTGGGAGTCAAAAATTCGACCTAGTGGAAGCACTGGTCATGACTGTAACTACTTATTGCTGCTACAATAGCCAACAGCCTATCACATCACATAGCTGCCTGAGGATAACACAACTATACACAAGCCTACTCCACCCTCTGCCTGAGGATAGCACAACTATACACAATCCTCCTATACCTTACCGTAGCAAAATAAGGTGTCTTAAAAGTGAATTATCTATCCAAATAGGAACGAAGACAGAAAATCTGAAAATAAAAGGAGGAAGTAGGGTTTTATGTAGCTCTTGTCCTCGAGTGGCTTTCTACCGCTATGAATTTTCAATAGTTACAGTAAGTAATTTATCCACCTAATAATTGTCCTTTAGCAACCATAGCCTAAATATTGGATCTATTCGCCTGATTTTCGAAGAAAGGGGGAAACACCCCATAAAATGCAAGGAATCTTAACGGAAATCACACCATCAGATTTAGTGTACCAGAGAACTCTACTCTAAAGGTTTAAAGCTTCGCAAACTTCGTTAAAGATCTGAAAAAATGTGACTTTTGCATTTTTTTTTTGCCAGAAGAAAGATCATGGATGCGCGTTTATTTGCAGTTTTTCCGTTGGGGATCGTATAGAACCAATGATCCAATAAAATCAAGAAAGGGCTCATCCAAACGGAAATTGAAAGTTCTAGTACCCTTTTCAGGTGACCAAAAAGATTGGAGGGTAGCTAGCCCCTCTCCCTCGTTCTTTTTCCTGATAGTAGTCATGTCAAAATTTTTGGATAACCATTTTGTTCAGCATAGTTGAAAGGCTCATTAATTATGCTTTTGGAGATGTCATGAACCCCAAAAGCCTCCTGGAAAAAGGTTGTTAAACTATAAGATTTGCAATTGTTTTTGTCTAGTATCTGTTATTGAGAAGTATACATATATTTTTCGGTCGGAGGGAGGGGGTGAATTTCTGTTCGATTTTTCACGGGAGAATTTTTCATTTGGAAAGAAGTCTGGGGGTATGTGTGAAAATTTCAGGGAATATTTTTAAACAGGGGAAATTTCCTAGAATTCCTACACGAATTCCTTTTATGTCTTACTTTCTCTTTGCCGACTCAATTTTGCATGTGGAGATGCTAAGGGTAATTGTCTCTGGTAATTTTTTATCTGGATTTAATTGCCTAGCGAATATTTCCGTGGATTGGAATGAATTGTAGGAAGGAATTGGAAATTGCCTGTGGTAATTTTTTACCTGAATTTAATTGCCTATGAATATTTCCGTGGAATGGAAGGAAACAGTACCTCATTCTTTACGTTAAAGTTTGACTTTGTGTCCCAGTTCTTTAAGAACAACTCCTGAAACGCATGGGCTGTTTGATAAGAACAATAAGAAGTTTCTTTATAAGGTACTGAAAAACTTTAGTGTGGAGAGTAAGGTCTTAATGAAGAGGCACCCCCCTAATAATATTAATAATTTCTCTTCGTTTTAAGCAGAATGTTGCTCCTTATCAGTGAAAAAAAAACTTGTTTTTTTTATATTACATTCTTATATATGGCTCTGGAAAAAAAGAAAAAGAAAGAAAACGGTTTCACTGTCAATATATTTAGCGTCGATTTGTTTGTTGTTACTGTGATATATAAAATAGCCTATACTTTCAATCTTCATGGCTGTTTTGTATGCCAATTTTTCTGTTTTTTTTCCTTTAGCTGTGGAAGGTCCAGACCGGTAGTGCTGTTAAGCGAATTTTTTTATTGGCGGGGGGGAAGTATTTTCAAAATTAATGGGGGATGGCTCCTTTTACATATATATATATATATATATATATATATATATATATATATATATATATATATATATATATATATATATATATATATATATATTTATATATATATATATATATATATATATATATATATATATATATATATATATATATATATATATATATATATATATATATATATATATATATATATATATATATATATATATATTATTAGATCTAGTTTTCTCTCAGCACATAAATTATTATAATGAATTTTGCATATTAATTCTTTCTTTTCTTTGGCTAAATGGCTTTCTCTTAGTTTTGATCAGACGATTTTGAGAAAAAACAAGTGGGGGAGGAGCCCTAGTTGACCTCCAATTTTTTGTTTACTTGAAAAGGCAACTAGAACTTTTAATTTTTAATGAACGTTTTTATTAGTAAAAAATGTGTCTCCTCGTTAATACCTCACTCTTAACACTAAAGCTTAAATTTTGTCCAACTCTTTAAGAATGACCCCTGAATCAGAAAGGCCGTAAAATAAAAAGTTGAAATTACTAAAAATACTTTAGCGTAAAGAGCGAGGTGTTTATGAGGAGATGAACCCCTCATATGCGTAAAAATCTCTCTTCGTTTTAAGTTTTAATGCAGCTCCTTACTTTCAGTTGAAAAAACTTTTTCATATTTATTTTTCATTATTTTTTTCTTATAATAATGCTAGAAAATCCTGCGCCCCTTCATTGAATTTCTCTTCCCCCATGACCTATTCCTCAAAGGAAAGATCCTCCCATATAGCCCCCTCCCCTCAAATCCCCCCAAACAAAAATAATCCCCCTGAAAACTTCTGTACACTTACCAATAACCATTACTGCATATAAACACTGGTCAAAGTTCGCAACCCCGTGATCGGTCTTCTGGCAAAAAATACAAAGTTCCGTATTTTTGTAGATAGGAGCTTGAAACTTTAACAGTAGAGTTCTCTGATACGCCGAATGCGATGCTGTGATTTTCGTTAAAATTCTATGAATTTTTGGGGTGTTTCCCTTATTTTCCAATATAAGGCAAATTTTCTCAGGCTCGTGACTTTTGATAAATACTAAATTTGATGAAACTTATACATTTAAAATCAGCATAAAAATCCAATTCTTTTTATGTATCTTTTAACATCAAAATTCCTTTTTTTAGAGTTTCGTTTACTATTGAGTCCGGTCGCTCCTTATTATAGTTCGCTACAACGAACTGTTTGACACGCAGAAGGAGGGAATTTACAATCCTGTGTGTGGAGCTTGAGCTTGGTAGGTGGCAAACGATTCCCACTTAAAACGAGAATGGCTCTTTTCCCTCATAGCTATAATTTTTCCTGTGGTATAATTTTATTTCATATATATTAACATGATTAATACATCAAATATATTGTTGCTTAATTATTTTTGATCTCTCAACATCCTAATATTCTTTCTGTTGCGGTCTTGTTCAAGAAAAACTAGAAACCTGGCGAGTTTACACTACAAACCTTAATCTTAATAGTTAGACTGTAGTTCAGCTTAAAAGTAAAGCAAAAGGCTTTTTGTCTGTGGGAAAAAACTGAATTTGTGTCCCATGTCACTAGTATCGAAATGGAATTGTTCTCGTACAAAGTGTTTATCGTTTCATGTGCAAAACAAAATTTGCAACTAATTTTTCTTGTCATGATTGGAGGGGTGAGAATTCATCAAAACACCTACAAAAACAGGTGTAACAAGAATCCTAATATTTTGGGATTGTACTAGGCGATTGATGGTGTAGAAAACATAACAGACTTACCTTCACTTACCTCTACGGCTTCAGCTACGCTTGAGGCACTAAGCTCCGACTGGCTGATATAAACTCTGTTAATATCAATATATGCCACGCATAGTTAGATCTTGAATTCAGGGGTGGATCTAGAAAAAAACTTGGAGGATGGGCCACTGGGCCAAGGTTGCCAATGTAATTCGAGCGTAATGATAGGTGGGGGTGTTGACATATCTCGTCAGACCAGTTTGTTTCTGTGAATCTGGTTGGTGATGATGCAAAACAACAAAGAAACCTCTTTGAAAGCCAATGCTATTTTCCTATCAAACAGTTTCGTGGTAACGAACTGTAGTAAGGAGCGACCCGGCTCAATAGTAACCGAAACTCTAACAAATGGAATTTTGATACCAATAGTTACATAAAAAGAATCGCATTTTAATGCTGATTTTAAATACATAAGCTTCATCAAGATTAGTTTTGCCCATCAAAAGATACGAGCCTGAGAAAATTTGCCTCATTTTTGAAAATAGGGGGAAAATCCCCCTAAAAGTCATACGATCCTAACGAATATCACACCATCATATTCAGCGTATCAGTGAACCTTATTGTAGAAGTTTCAAGCCCCTATCTACAAAAATGTGGAATTTAGCATTTTTTTTTTGACAGAAGACAAATCACGGATGCGTGTTTATTTGTTTTTTTGTTTGTTGTTTTTTTTTCCAGGGGTGATTGTATCGACTCAGTGGTCCTAGAATGTCACGATTGGGCTCGTTCTAACGAAAATTAAAGTTCTAGTGCCCTTTTTAAGTGAGCCTAAATTGGAGGGCACCTAGGCCCCCTCCCACGCTCATGTTTTCCCCAAAGTCACCGGATCAAAATTTTGAGATAGCCATTTTATTCACCATAGTCGAAAAACCTAATAACTATGTCTTTGGGGACGACTTACTCCCCCGCAGTCCCCGTGGGAGGGTCTGCAAGTTACAAACTGTGACCTGTGTTTACATATAGTAGTGGTTACTGGGAAGTGTACAGACGTTTTCAGGGGTATTTTTTTGGTTGGGGGGGGAGAGCTGAGGGGGAGTTACGTGGGAGGATTTTCCATGGAGGAAATTCTCATGGGGGAAGAGACTTTCAATGGAGGGGGCGCAGGATTTTCTAGCACTATTTGAAAAAACAATGAAAAACATCATATGAAAAGTTTTTTCTACTGAAAGTGAGGACCAGAATTAAAACTTAAAACGAACAGAAATTATTACGAATATGAGGGTTTACCTCCTTGTAAAACCTCGCTCTTTACGCTAAAGTATTTTTAGTATTTCAAGTATTTACTCTACGGTCTTTGTGATTCAGAGGTCATTCTTAAGGAATTGGGACAAAATTTAAGCTTTAGTGTAAAGAGCGAGGCATCGACGAGGGATGAGCCCCCTCGTATACGCAATAAAAACATACACATATAGAAGTTTGCTACGTAAGTTAATTCGTAGGTTACGTATACTTTTTACTTGTGAAAACGTTAGTAAAAAATTAAAAGTTGTAGTTGCCTTTTTAAATAATCAAAAAATTGGAGGGCAACTAGGCCTCCTCTCTCACTCCTTTTTTCTCAAAATCTTCCGATGAAAACTATGAAAAAGCCATTTAGCCACAACAAATTCATATGCAAATTTTGTTTTAATTATTTATGCGTGGAGAGCCAAGATAAGAAATTCCATTAATTCAAAAACGTCCTGAAATTAAACAAAACACAAGTTTTTTTTTAAATGTAAGTAAGGAGCGATATTAAAACTTAATACGAACAGGAATTATTCCGTATATGAAAGGGGCTTTTCCTCCTCAACCCCGGCTCTTTACGCTAAAGTTTTTTACTGTTTTAAAATGTAGAGTTAAAATAAAGAGTCAAACTTTAGCGTAAAAAGCGGGGCGTTGAGGAGGAAAAGCCACTTTAATATACGGAATAATTTTCTGTTCGTTTCAAATTTTAATATCGCTCCTTACTTTCATTTAAAAAAACTTGTTTTTTGTTGTTTAATAAACAACTCAAGCCAGCCCTTTTAGTGCTGAATATATATAAAAATATATTAATTTATTTAAAAATGCACTAGAATAAAACTATTTAAAGTAAAAAGATTCGATTCTAGAGTTTTATATTTAATTATTATTTAATATGTCTAGTATATCTAATATATTGCAAATATTATATTAATAGCACGATTATATTGATTAACAATTTGATAATATATTAATATATTAATAATGTATTATTTCAGTACAAAACAATAAGTACCACAAAATAATTACTCACCAACCATTTTAGGAAAAGTGATACTAATAGATAATCAAAAGAATCAAATTTTTATGCTGATTTTAAATATATAAGTTTCATTAAATTTATTCTTGCTCATCAAAAGTTAAGAGCCTAAGAAAATTTACCTTGTTTTGGAATATAGGGGGAAACACCCTCTAAAAGTTATAAGAACTTAACGAAAATCACACCATCGCATTCAGCGTATTAAAGAACCCTACTGTAGAGGTTTCAAGCTCCTATCTACAAAAATGTGGAACTTGGTATTTTTTGCCAGAAGACCGATCACGGATGCGTGTTTGTTTGTTTGTTTGTTGTTTTTTTTTCCCAGGGGTGATCGTATCGACCAAGTGTTCCTAGAATGTCGCGGGAGGGCTCATTATAATGGAAATTAAAAGTTCTAGTGCCCTTTTTAAGTGACCAAAAAATTGGAGGGCACCTAGGCCCCTTCCCACGGTCATTTTTTCCCAAAGTCAACGGATCAAAATTTTGAGATAGCCATTTTTTCAATATAGTGTAAAACATAATAACTATGTCTTTGGGGATGACTTACTCCCCCACAGTCCCTGGGGGAGGGGATGCAAGTTCCAAACTTTGACCAGCGTTTACATACAGTAATGGTTATTTGGAAGTGTACAGACCTTTTCAGGGGGATTTTTTGGTTGGGGAGGGAGGGTTGAGGAGAGGAGGCTACGTAGGAGGATCTTCTGTTGGAGGAACTTGTCATGGGAGAAGAGAAATTCCATGAAGGGGGCGTAGGATTTTCTAGCACTATTTAAAAAAAAAAACAATGAAAAATAAATATGAAAAAGTATTTTTCCACTGAAAGTAAGGACCAGAATTAAAACTTAAGACAAACAGAGATTGTTACGCATATGGGGGGTTCATTTCTTCCTAAATGCCTCGCTCTTTACGTTAAAGTAATTTTAGTGATTTCAACTATTTATTCTACAGCCTTTGTGATTCAGGGGTCAATCTTAAAGACTTCGGAAAAAATGTTTTAGTGCAAAGAGCGAGGTATTAACGATGGGGCGAACCCCCTCATATTCATAATAAAAAATATACGTATATAAAAGTTAGCTACGTAAAATAATTTGTAAGTTACGTATATTTTTTACTGATAAAAACATTCCTTAAAAATTAAAATTCTAGTTGCCTTTTTAAGTAAGCGAAAAATTGGAGGTCAACTAGGCCTCCACCACCACCCTTTTTCTCAAGATCGTCTGATCAAAACTAAGAGAACGCCATTTAGCAAAAAAATCAAATTAATACGCAAATTTCCTTTTAATTATTCATTTGCGGAGAGCCAGAATCAAACATGCATTAATTCAAAAACGTTCAGAAATTAAATAAAAACAAGTTTCTAAACTGAAAGTAAGGAGCGACATTAAAACTTAAAACGAACAGAGATTACTCTGTGAATGAAAGGGCCTGTTCCCTCCTCATCGTCCCGTCTTTACGCTAAAGTTTGACTCTTTCTCTCAATTGTACTTTATAAAACAATAAATAACTTTAGCGTAAAGAGCGGGACGTTGAAGAGGGAAAAGCCCCTTTCATATACGGAGTAATCTCTGTTCGTTTTAAGTTTTAATGTCGCTCCTTACTTTCAGTTAAAAACTTGTTTTTTATTTAATCGAGTACAAGAAGCTCAGTCTCGGTATTGAAGTCTATGTCCCATTTAAGAAATAGTTTTAGGAGATTCTGGATCGTCGATGAAGGACCAGCAGCATGGCTATCCCAGTCGTACAAGATTATTTTGTCAATTCTGGTTCTTCTGTCCCAAATTTACCTAGTGATCTCAGGCAAGTATCTTTTCATAACGCTTGGTGTTGTTCTAATATGAAAAGTGTCTGATGTGTTTTTCTTCAGAAGTTATCTTTTCAAGCTTTTAGTTCCAACTAACTTCAGAAGTTATCTTTTCAAGCTATTAGTCCAATCGGAGGTGGTTTTAGAGGGGAGACAAGGGGGCACTTGCCCCGGGTGCGGAAACTATAGGGGCTCAAGGGGCCAAGAACACCTCTGGAACTAGATGTTCAGTTACTGTAGTTCAAATATCCCTTCAATATAAAATAGCTGGAAAGTCTCCATGCAAGCCGTGTGATCAGTTGTCGATAGGTCATAGTCGTATGGAAATAAATATATAGACACCTTATTTTTAACAAATGCATAAGGACAGGAATAAAAACAAAACAAAAAAGGAAAAACATAAGTAAACTTCATCCAAAGGAAGAAGCGGTTAAGTTAATGAAACTTTCCCCTTGATCTACCTCTGGTTATTACAAGATAGATAGTTATGGCAAATCTTAACTATACCTCAAACCAAAGTTTTGGGATATTTTCTGATTAGCAGGGCCGTAGCAAGGGCTCCATTTCCAAGGGATTACATCTCGTTTTGAGATCAGTGGCGTAATTTGCTATAGGGAAGGGAGTGGCAACTGCAAGTCAAAATCCAGTTAGCCCCCCCCCTCCAGCTAATAATTTGTGTCTTCAAAAATTTTGTCAAAACTAAGATAGCCCTATATAATTCAAGCATCCTCAACAACAGATCAGTTTCCTCTAATATACCTTTGCCTTTAAGGTATGGCTCATTTTTCACTTGTCCATTTTCACTTGACTTGGGAAAATTGGTTCCTGCAATACCCCTCCCTCCAGGATTTTGAAGAAATTACACCTCGGGTCGGAATTGTGTATAGACATCAACAAAAGAGGTTAGTCATATTTGCTTCTCCCTAAATTTTACATCACCCTCTCCCAAGATTTAAGCCCCGTAAAATACTTTCATTTGTATTTTAAGGGAAAAATGAAACCATATTTCAGTTCAATCTTTCTTAACATCTACAAAGACACAGGTTTCAAAAACAAAACAGAAAAAATTGAACCAGCCCCATTAATTTTGAAAAACATTCCCCCCCCCTATTGAAAACACTTCACAAATAGCACCACCGGTCTGGAACTTCCACAACTAAAAGAAAAAGAACAGGAAAATTGGCATACAAAACAACCATGAAGATTGAAGAATACAATTTTATATATCACAATAACAACAAACAAATCGACGCTAAAAGATATTGACAATGGAATCGTTTTCTTTTTTTTATTATTTTCCATCCCCATATATATGACAATTTAATATAAAAAACAAGTTTTTACGCTGAAAGTAAGGAGGAATATTCAGCTTAAAACGAAGAGAAATTCAGACCTCGCTCTTCACGCTAAAGTGTTTTTTAGCACTTATGAAGATGCTTCTTATTGTTCTTATTAATCAACCCATGTGTTCCAGGAGTTGTTCTTAAATAACTGGGACACAAAGTCAAACTTTAACGTAAAGAGTGAGGTATTGAAGAGGATTTAGCCATCGTAAAATACCTAATATTTTTTTTTTGGTTTTAAGCCGAATGTCGCTCCTTACTTTCAGTTGAAAAAAGTTTTTTTTGTTGAATTCCTGATCGATTAATAATCCACAAGACTCATCCACCGTCCAAGGTAGAATTCCTTCCATTCCAAGAAAAAATTCACTGGGCAATTCAATCCAGGTAAAAAGTTACCCCGGACAATTACCATTAGCATCTCCACATGTAAAATTGAGTCGGCAAAGACAAAATATATTGTAATATACCAATGGTAATATGATATGACTTACGGTAATATTTTTATTATTTTTATCTTTGCTAATTCTAACGAATCATTGATTTCAAGTCTCGAACCTGTTACTAAGACAAATTGAAAAATCAAGTAAAAACTTACTATATTTAAAATTGTCTAAAATAGAACTCAAGGTATTCCGACTATAAACACCATATAACCGTATTTTAGATCCAGATACCTTTCTAATTTTTTCTTTAATATTCAAAGTTAACATAGAAGGTAATAGTGGGAATAGTAGAAAAGTAAAAGTATTAAAACATCTTGACCAATGGTCGCCATATAATATATAATTTTGTATCTTATCGCCCCGTTCTGGAACGTCAAGAATCTTTTAGTCTTTTGGTCTGTGATAATTGAAAACTTCCCTTGAGCTTCTTGTAGTGGATACTGATAAAAACCTTTCAAATAAAAATAATATCTGGAAAAAAAAGAAATGTGACCCTTTTTTGATAAACAATTTGTTTTCTGTATTGTTTTTCAATCAATTCTTTTCAATCAATTCTGAAAAGAAGTTTTCAGACCCTTCCGGGTTTCCCAGTTTCCCCACCCTAATCTTTCATCGTAAGTTGGGATACCCTCGGCTTATGGTAAAGTCAATGAAAGTTTTTAGCTGTTCTTGTGGACGAGCCCCATTTTCAAATAAACACTAATTTTGTGTCCACTTTTTTTTCTCTGGAGCCCCCTAGCACCCCAAACGGAAGAGCTTTATATTACTTTTCAATCTAAAAAAGGAGCCCCATTGTCTCAATGACCGATGGATCTAAGTTTCGATTCCATAAAAAAAAAAAATTATTTTCTGGTTTCAGTTTTTCGGGATCCGTGACCCCACAACTAATTGATTTTACATGTTTTGATACCTTTGGTTCAGGATCTTTGAGAGTAAGTTTCAACTTGTTTAGAACAACAAAATTTACAAGTCCCTTTCTGGTCCCAGTTCTGGATAAGGCAATATAATCAAACCTCGTTGCAATCTAACAATTTTTCCCTCTTCAAAAGAATAAAGGCCCCTTTGGCCGATGAAACGGTTTCTAAATGATTGAAAGTTTCTAGCCAATTTTACAGCTAAAATAAATAATCGTTTGTTGTTGTTATACCTGTCTGTGAATAATGGGTGATTTTGCTTAACTTAGAACTGTTATTCCTGGAGTTGTGTTGATTATGCTATCCCCAATGGTGAACAATTTGGACATTTCAACTTATTTAAAAAAAATAAATCTTGAAATTTTTTCTTGTAGGTATTTGGAATAGAAAGGCTCGGAATGCGAAATGCTTACCAGCCAGTCACTATTGGCTCTTGAAAAAGGATGCTAAAGTTTACCATTTCCTGTCAAATGAAATCGAAATGTAGTGGAAGAAGAAAGGAGATTGGCCCTGAGGATTCCCCCAAATATTTAAACTCTTTAGTTCAAATTATCAAATATTTTTTAACGTAATTTTCCTTCCCCCAAATGAAATGCTTCCTTCGCATACCTCTTTAATCAATTCCCCTTTTTAAGTTTCTATGTCCATCTGTTCCGTATGGAGGGGCTAAGAAAATGTAAATGGGAGACACTGGAAATTAGTAAGTAGAAACTGGTGGGTTTAATCCAATCAAGAAGTTTGGCTCAATTGTGATTATTGCTGATCAGTGCTTGAACCACCCTGATCAGTGGCGGTTCAAGCTTCTGTGAAGCCCGGAGGCTAAAACATCGATTACTCCCCCCTCTCCCCAGACTCCCAAAAAGCTTCAGACCGAATTTTTACAAAAAATACAAAAAAACAAATTTTAAACTTTCATTTTGTAACCCTACTGCATTTTAGTAGAAAGAAAAAATCTATCTAGTGGGGTGAATTTCTCTGGGACTTTTCACGGGGATAGTTTTCCATGGGGAAAGAAGTCTCAGGGAATTTTCAGGAAAATTTTGACAAGGGTGAAATACAAGGACGGTGAATGAGTTTTGTGGATTATTAATCGAACAGGAATTCAACAAAAAAAACTTTATTTCAACTGAAAGTAAGGAGCGACATGTTTTTCGGAAATGTTTTTCAAAATTAATGGGGTTGGTTCAATTTTTTTCCTGTTTTGTTTTTGAAACCTGTGTCGTTGTAGATGTTAAGAAGGATTGAACTAAAATATGGTTTCATTTTTCCCTTGAAATACAAATAAAAGTATTTTACGGGGCTTAAATCTTGGGAGAGGGTGATGTAAAAATCTAGGGAGAAGCAACAATGACTCTAACCTCTTCTGTTGATGTCTATACACAATTCCGAACAGAGGCGTAATTTCTTCAAAGTCCTGGAGGGAGGGGTATTGTAGGAACCGATTTTCCCAAGTCAAGTGAAAATGGGTAAGTGAAAAATGAGCCATACCTTAAAGGCAAAGGTATACTAGAGGAAACTGATCTGTTGCTGTGGATTCTTGAATTATGTAGGGCTATCTTAGTTTTGACAAAATTTTTGAAGACACTAACTATCATCTGGAGGGGGGCTAGCTGGATTTTGACTTGCAGTTGTCACTCCCTTCCCTATAGCAAATTACGCCCCTGATTCCAAAACGAGATGTAATCCCTTGGAAATGGAACCCTTGCTACGGCCCTGCTAATCAAAAAATATCCTAAAAACTTTGGTTTGGGGTTTAGTTAAGATTTGCCAAAACTATCTATCTTGTAATAACCAGAGTTAGATCAAGGGGAAAGTTTCATTAACTTAACCGCTTCTTCCTTTGGATGAAGTTTACTTCTGTTTTTCCTTTTCTGTTTTGTTTTTTATTCCTGTCCATACGAATTTGTTAAAAATAAGGTGTATATATATTTATTTCCATACGACTATGACCTGTCGACAACTGATCACACGGCTTGCATGGAGATTTTCCAGCTATTTTATATTGAAGAGATATTTGAACTACACTAACTGCACATCTAGTTCCAGAGGTGTTCTTGGCCCCTTGCTCTGAAAAGCAACAGAAAAACTGAAGTACTCGACATTAAATAAAAAAGCAAGTTTTTTTCCCGCTGAAATTAAAGAGTAATATTAAAAAGTAAAACGATCGTAACTCGTGCCCGGGGGAAATATTGATTAGCCCCCTCCCTCTCAAAAAGCTTCAGACCGAATTCTTAAAAAGTTTTATTTTGTAACTCTACTACATTTTAATAAAAAAAAGGGGTTATAACCGTTAAATCATTTATTTGAAATTTTGCGCCCCTATAGTTTCCGCACCCGGGGCAAGTGCCCCCTTGTCTCCCCTCTAAAACCACCTCCGATTGGACTAATAGCTTGAAAAGATAACTTCAGAAGTTAGTTGGGACTAAAAGCTTTAAAAGATAACTTCTGAAGAAAAACACATCAGAAACTTTTCATTTTAGAACAACACCAAGCGTTATAAAAAGATACTTACCTGACATCACTACCTAAATTTGGGATAGATTTTCATACACGGAGTAATCTCTGTTCGTTTTTAAGTTTTTATGTCGCTCCTTACTTTCAGTTGAAAAACTTGTTTTTTTATTTAATTTCTGAAGGTTTTTGAATTAATGCATGTTTGATTCTGGCTCTCCGCAATTGAATAATTAAAAGGAAATTGGCGTATTACTTTAATTTTTTTGTTAAATGGCTTTCTCTTAGTTTTGATCAGACGATCTTGAGAAAAAGGGTGGTAGAGGAGGCCTAGTTGACCTCCAATTTTTCGGTGACTTAAAAAGGATACTAGAATTTTGATTTTTAACGAACGTTCTTATTAGTAAAAAATATACGCAACTTACAAATAAACTTACGTAGCTAACTTTTATATTCGTATATTTTTTAATATGTATATGAGGGAGTTTGCCCCATCTTTAATACCTCGCTCTTTACACTAAAGCATTAATTTTTTCCGAAGTCTTTAAGATTGACCCTTGAATCACAAAGGCTGTAGAATAAATAGTTGAAATTACTAAAAATACTTTAACGTAAAGAGCGAGGTATAAAAGGAAGAGATGAACCCCCCATATGCTCAATAATCTCTGTTTGTCTTAATTTTTAATTCTGGTCCTTACTTTTATTGGAAAAATACTTTTTCATATTTATTTTTTCACTTTTTTTTTAATAGTGCTAGAAAATCCTACACCCCCTTCATGGAATTTCTCTTCTCCCATGACAAGTTCCTCCAAGAGAAGATCCTCCTATGTAGCCTCCTCTCCTCAACCCTCCCTCCCCAACCAAAAATCCCCTTTAAAAGGTCTGTACACTTCAAAATAACCATTACTGTATGTAAACGCTGGTCAAATTTTGTAACTTGCAACCCCTCCCCCAGGGACTGTGGGGGAGTAACTCATCCCCAAAGACATAGTTATTATGTTTTAAACTATATTGAAAAAATGGCTATCTCAAAATTTTGATCCGTTGACTTTGGGAAAAAATGACCGTGGGAGGGGGCCTAGGGGCCCCCTCCAATTTTTTTTGGTCACTTAAAAAGGGAACTAGAACTTTTAATTTCCGTTATAATGAGCCCTCCCGCGACATTCTAGGAACACTTGGTCGATACGATCACCCCTGGAAAAAAAAACACAAACAAATAAACACGCACCTGTGATCGGTCTTCTGGCAAAAAATACTAAGTTCCACATTTTTGTATATAGGAGCTTGAAACCTCTACAATAGAGTTCTTTAATACGCTGAATGCCATGGTGTGATTTTCGTTAAAAATTTGATTCTTTTGATGTATCTATTAGTATCATTTTTCCTAAAATGGTTGGTGAGTAATTATTTTGTGGTACTTATTGTTTTGTACTTAAATAATACATTATGAAATATATTAATATATTATCAAATTGTTAATCAATATAATCATGTTATTAATATAATATTTGCAATATATTAGATGTATCAGACATATTAAATAATAATTAAATATAAAACTCTAGAATCAAATCTTTTTACTTTAAATAGTTTTATTCTAGTGCATTTTTTAAATAAACTAATATATTTTTAAATATATTTAGCACTGCAAGGGCTGGCCTAGTTGGTTATTAAACAACAACAAAAAAACAGTGTTTTTAAATGAAAGTAAGGAGCGACATTAAAACTTGAAACGAACAGAAATTACTCCGTATATGAAAGTGGCTTTTCCTCCTCAACGCCCCGCTTTTTACGCTAAAGTTTGACTCTTTATTTTAACTCTACATTTTAAAACAGTAAAAAACTTTAGCGTAATGAGCCGGGGTTGAGGAAGAAAAGCCCCTTTCATATACGGAGTAATTTCTGTTCATATTAAGTTTTAATGTCGCTCCTTACTTTCATTTAAAAAAAACTTGTTTTTTGTTTAGTTTCAGGACGTTTTTGAATAAATGGATTTTCTTATCTTGGCTCTCCGCGCATAAATAATTAAAACAAAATTTGCATATTAATTTTTTGGGGCTAAATGGCTTTTTCATAGTTTTCATCGGAAGATTTTGAGAAAAAAGGAGCGAGAGAAGAGGCCTAGTTGCCCTCCAATTTTTTGATTATTTAAAAAGGCAACGACAACTTTTAATTTTTTACTAACGTTTTCATAAGTAAAAAATATACATAACCTGCGAATTAAGATACGTAGCGAACTTCTATATTTGTATGTTCTTATTGCGTATATGAGGGGGCTCATCCCTCGTCGATACCTCGCTCTTTACACTAAAGCTTAAATTTTGTCCCGCTGTCATTGATGAAGTAGAGTTGTAAAAATTCATGATTCTCACCTGACAATGGTAGAAGGGACACTCTATGATAAATTTGCCCTTTTACTTTGAAAGTAGGCATAAATTGATCTTGATTTTCGATTTGGGCACCAAACGACGTCTTTTGGAAATATGAGTTATATTTTCTGATGTTTGATAGAAAAAACGCTTAAATTATGACATAGTTCCAGTAAACAAAGTCTTCAATGGCTCTGGTGATGCAGCCAGTTGAGGAAGTTTGACTTTTCCTGAGGCGCAACACATTCCCATTGTTTCACCATCAATTTTCAATACCTTGCAATAGGGACATATTTTTAGATATAGTCCAGATTTGAAAATTTCTCTTTGAGCCGCAAGCCTGTTTTCACGTTGTTCTCTTGATTCCTCGGCACGATTTTTTGGTAATTTCTCTTTGAGCCGCGTTCCTGTTTTACGTTGTTCTTGTGATTCCTCGGCACGATTTTTTCTGATAATTTCTCTTTGAGACGCAAGCCTGTTTTCACGCTGTTCTTGTAATTCCTCGGCACGCTTTCTTTTCTTGCTTTCTCTATTAGCTGCAAGCCTTTTGGTATCAACTTTTTGAGCAGCTTCCTCGACTGTTTCTTCTGCCATTGTAGGATTTATACTAAAATTTCTCTTTGAATCACCCCATTATATACTTATAATGCCGTTATATGCGTACAAACAAACAAACATACAAGTTATTTATATATATATATATATATATATATATATATATATATATATATATATATATATATATATATATATATATATATATATATATATATATACTATCCGTATTCAGATCTATACCTCATTATTCTAATGATGTGTCCCTGTGTCCCGGTGTCCCAGTTTGTAATTTCTCTTTGAGTGTCCCGGTCGTCATTTATATTCCTTCTATCCCAGTGTCTCGGTCGTCATTTGTGTCCCGGTGTCCCGGTCTGTAATTTCTATTCGAACAATCCCTGTGTCCCGGTCGTCATTTATATATCCCGCCTGTGTCCCCGGCGTCCCCGTTGTAGTTGTGTCCCTGTGTCTCGGTCGTCAGTCCCCGTCGTAATTTGTGTCCGGGTTTCCCAGTCTGTAATTTCTCTTTGAGGTTCCCGGTTGTCATTTATATTCCTTGTGTCCCGGTCGTCATTTGTGTCCCGGTATGTAATTTCATCAGTTGACAAATATGACGTCAGTCGACAAACAACTTCATGACGCATACAGCTCAATCCTTAAAATGGATTAAAATGGCGCTTCACGCAACCCCAACACCTAGTTGGTGGGGGCGCTTCGCGCCCCCAAGCCCCCCCGTGCGCGTAAGTCGTTACGCGCCATATTAGTTACGCGCCATTGTAGTTGTGTCCCTGTGTCCCAGCTGTGAATATAGATGAGAGAGAAAAGATTTCTCTTTTCGTTATAGATATATATGTTTTTAACTACGTAAAACTTGCATATATACAACATTCTTCGATGTCCCATTATCTGTGCATATAAATAGATTGTCAGGTTTACCGACTCTTGAACATGCAACATAAAATTCTCCACGGGAAAAACAATCCGTGTTCAGATCTGTACCTCTTTATTCTAATGATTGCCCTTGAGCTTTGTTGATGGTGATTGCTAATCGAACATTCCCTGTGTCCCGGTCGTCATTTATATTCCCAGTATCCCGGTCGTCATTTGTGTCCCAGTGTCCCAGTCTGTAATTTCTCTTTCAGCGTCCCGTTCGTCATTTATATTCCCTGTGTACCGGTCGTCATTTGTGTCCCGGTGTCCCGGTCTGTAATTTATCTTTGAGTGTCCCGGTCGTCATTTATATCACCCGGTCGTTATTTGTGTCCCAGTGCCCCAGTCTGTAATTTCTCTTTGAGTGTCCCGGTCTTCATTTATATTCCCTGTGTCCCGGCTTTTAGTTTTCTTTTTCTCCTTTATTTTTCAGTTTTTTTCCTTTTTTTAGTTTTTTTTTCTTTTTCAGTTTTTAGTTTTTTTTTAGTTTTTTTATTAGTTTTTAGTTTTTTTTTCTTTTTAGTTTGTTTTTGTAGTTTTTACCTTTTTTTGTTTTTTTTTAGTTTTTTACCTTTTTTTGTTTTTTTTTTAGTTTTTTAGTTTTTTACCTTTTTTTGTTTTTCTTTTAGTTTTTTAGCTTTTTTAGTTTTTTTAGTATTTTCTTTTTAGTTTTTTTGTAGTTTTTACCTTTTTTGGTTTTTTTCTTCTTTTGTATTAATGCTAAAGCCAAGGTTCAAACCTGGAGCCTCTCGGACTTAGAACCTGAAACATAACTCATTACCAACTCAGCTACTTCGGCTTGAATACATTTGTTTTGAGCAGCTTCCTCGGGTGTTGCCATTGTAGGTTCTTCAGTCATTTTACAATTAGAAATTTCTCTTTCAACCATCTTGTTACAATTAAAAATTTGTCTTTTAACGATATTCTTAAATACCCGTATCCTGGTCGTCATTTATATTCCCTGTGTCCCGGTCGTCATTTGTGTCCCGGTATCCCAGTCTGTAATTTCTCTTTGAGTATCCCGGTCGTCATTTATATTCCCTCTGTCCCGGTCGTCATTTGTGTCCCGGTCTGTAATTTCTCTTTGAGTGTTTTTTCTTTTTAGTTTTTTTGAGTTTTTTACCTTTTTTCTTTTTTCAGTTTTCTTTTCCCTCTTTATTTTTTAGCGTCACTATGAAATACATATCGCCGAACCTTTGTTTTTTTAACTAAAATCGGGTAGGCATTGATGACCTTATCCAAGTCAAAATCCCAAACCCAATAATCATCGCTATTATTTTCAGTTTTGATATGTTTTGACTCTCGCTGTCCAGGTGGATTTTCATCTAACTGCGTGGTTTTGCGTTCTTTAGCCGCAAGCCTGTTTTCTTGCTGTTCTTGTGATTCCTCGGCCCGCTTTCTTTTCTTACTTTCTCTATCAGCAGCAAGTTTTTTGATATAGACTCTTTGAGCAGCTTCCTCGGCTGTTGCCATTGTAGGTTCTTCAGTCATTTTACAATTAAACATTTTTCCGTCCACGATCTTCTTACAATTAAAAATTGGTCTTTGAACGATTTTCTTAAATACTTTTAGCCTTCTTTTTTCACTTTCTCTTTTGGCAGCAAGTCTGGTTTCGCGTTGCCCTCAGCACGCTTTTTTTTTCTTACTTTCTCTATCAGCAGCAAGTTTTTGGCAGAGACTCTTTGAGTAGCTTCCTCGGCTGTTGACATTGTAGGTTCTTCAGTCATTTTACAATTAAACGTTTTTCCTTGAACGAATGTCTTAAATACCTTTAATGACGTTATCGTTATAATGACGACATGCCGACCTGATGACATGACGTCACTCGACACAAAGACATACAGACAACTTATTTTTATATATATAGATATATACTAGCTGTTGGGGTGGCGCTTCACGCCATCCCAACACCTAGTTGGTGGGGGCGCTTCACGCCCCCCCCTAAGACCATCCGCGTGCGTAAGTCGTTACGCGCCATATTAGTTACGCGCCATTGTAGTTGTGTCCCTGTGTCCAACCTGTGAATATCTATCTATCTATATATAAATAAGTTGTCTGTGTGTCGAGTGACGTCATGTCATCAGGTCGTCATTATGACGATGACGTCATTAAAGGTATTCGTTCACGGAAAAATGTTTAATTGTAAAATGACTGAGGAGCCTACAATGTCAACAGCCGAGGAAGCTGCTCAAAGAGTCTATATCAAAAAACTTGCTGCTGATAGAGAAAGTAAGAAAAGAAAGCATGCCGAGGAATGACAATAACAGCAAGAAAACAGGCTTGTGGCTGACAGAGAAAGTAAGAAAAGAAAGCGTGCCGAGAAATCACAAGAGCAACCTGAAAATTATCGCCTGGCATTCAGGTATAGCCCAGTCGATGTTTATAGCTTGAGCAGATGTGTTCAAATCGGGACTATGTCTAAAATTTGTCCCTATTGCAAAACCTTGAAATTCAATGGTGAAACAATGGGAATGTGTTGCGCCTCAGGAAAAGTTAAACTTCCTCTATTGGCTGCACCACCAGAGCCATTGAAGACTTTGCTTACTGGAACTACGTCAGAATCTAAGTGTTTTTTTATCACAGATCAGAAAATATAACTCATGTTTCCAAATGACGTCGTTTGGTGCCCAAATCAAAAATCCAGATCAATTTATGCCTCCATTCAAAGTAAAAGGGCAAATTTATCATAGACCAGGGTCCCTTCTACCATTCTCAGGCGAGAATCATAAATATTTTACAATTGTACTTCATCAGTGATAGAAATTCTGAATTGAATGCACGTTGCGAAATTTCTCCCAACGTTGAAAGGACAATCGTTACCCAATTGCAACATCTTTTCCACGAACATAATAATTTAGTGCGTCTGTTCAAAACAGCCATCGATTTGATGCCTACTGATACGCAGAAAATTGTTATTTTTGCTGACAAAACGCCTCCTGGCCAACATGTGCGTAGATACAATGCTCCAACTATCGACGAAGTGCCAATCGTTTTGGTCGGTGATCGGTTTTTACCTCGAGATATTATTCTTCATAAGCGAATCGCTCAGTTGGTAAGAATTGCTGAAACTCATCGATGCTACGATGCCCTACAATATCCTATCATTTTTTGGGATGGTGCCGACGGCTATCACTTTAATATTAAATTGATGAATCCAGCCACTAACAAAAAAATGAACAAGGAATGCAGTACAATGCATTATTATTCCTATAGACTAATGATTCGGCAGGATCAAGACAATTATATTTTAAAATGCCGTCAATTGTTCCGCCAATATGTCGTTGATATGTATGCAAAAATTGAATCAGAACGTTTGCTATATATCCGTCTGAATCAGACCAAGCTCCGCTCTGAACAATACATTCATTTGCGAGATTTAGTTGTAAGTGACGGTAATACCACAAACGTTGGAAGATTAACGATTTTACCTTCGTCATATGCTGGCAGTCCCCGTCATATGCATGAATATGCCTGATGAAAATGTCGATAAGGAGTTATATGATATTGTTGTAAAAAATATGATACATGGACCTTGCGGTGCACTGAACGAAAATTTACCATGCATGGGCAAAGGAAGGTGCACAAAGCAATATCCTCGACTTTTAGTATCCAACACAATTACTGAAAATGATGGTTACCCACAATATAGAAGAAGATCTACTGAAGATGGCGGTAAAACAGCAATAATAAAGAAGCGTAGCGGTACCACCAGCGAAGTAGATAACCATTGGGGTGTTCCATGTTCCCCATTATTATCAAAAACATTTAATGCACACATTAACGTTGAATACTGTAACTCCGTAAAGGCAATCAAATACATATGTAAATACGTCAACAAAGGCAGTGACATGGCAGTTTTTGGCTTGCAGTCCGAAATCAAAGATATCGACGAAATCGTACAATATCAGGCTGGAAGATACATAAGCAGTAATGAAGCTGTTTGGTGAATTCTTTCATTTCCGATACATGAACGTAGTCCAGCTGTTGTTCACTTAGCGGTACATTTACAGAATGGTCAACGTGTTTATTTTTCGGAATCCAACGTGCAACAAAGAGCCCTGAATCCACCAGATACAAAGTTAATTGCTTTCTTTTCGCTATGCAAAAATGATTATTTTGCAAAAAAAACTGCTGTAGACTGAAGTGCCTTCGTATTATACGTGGAATACAAAAAATAATGTATTTGAACGTCGAAAACCGGGTAAGTCAGTCGACGGCCAACCTACCATCTTCAAAGATACCACGATAGAAAGACTCTACCCCATTCACCCTAATCAACATGAATGCTTCTTCCTACGCCTGCTTTTGGTGAATGTACCCGGTTCGACGTCCTTTGAGTATTTGAGAACTGTAAACAGTACTATACATGACACTTACCGTAGTGCATGCCAAGCTCTAAATTTATTGGAGAATGACCAACACTGGGATAACTGCATCAATGACGCGTGCGAAACGTCAACTCCAAGTCAAATTCGTGCATTGTTTGGCATCATACTAACAACTTGTTCTCCATGAGCTCCTACAGAGTTATGGGAAAAATATAAATAAAAATGTCCGAAGATATACTCCATCGAAAACGGTTAGAGACGTCAGATATGACTTTTGATTCTACATCAGAAATTTATAACTACACTTTAGTTATTATAGAAGATTTGTCCGTTTGTATGGCAAACAAACCTCTTCAGGATTTGCGAATACCTTCACCTAATCGTACCGGTGCTGTTTCGACATGTTTAGAACTGGATCGTGAACAAAGTTACCCTACGAGTGATCTATTTTCGTATGTACAAAATAACATTTCCAAGTTAACGTCGGAACAAAAAGACATTTATGATACGATAATGCATTGTGTCGATAACAACGTTGGAGAGATTTTCTTTTTGGATGCGCCAGGAGGTACTGGTAAAACGTTTGTGATAAAACTGATTCTGGCCTCAATTCGATCAGAAAATGATATAGCGTTGGTAATTGCGTCGTCCGGAATAGCCGCAACGTTGCTACCTGGTGGAAGAACTGCTCATTCCACTTTGAAATTGCCTCTGAATTTGCATTCTACAGAAACTCCCAAGTGCAATATTTCCAAATCATTAGGGATGGGTAAAGTATTGCAGCAATGCAAACTTATTATTTGGGATGAGTGCACAATGGCACACAAAAAATCGCTCGAGACTCTGGATCAATGCTTGAAAGATTTGCAAGGGAATTCGAAACCCTTTGGCAGCACATTAAAATTGCTTGCGGGAGATTTCAGGCAAACATTACCTATAATACCTAGATCAACCCCTGCAGACGAAATGAATGCTTGCCTGAAAAATTCTAATTTATGGGCACACGTAAAAACATTAAAATTAACTACAAATATTCATGTCCGATTGCAAAACGATGACTCTGGTCAAACATTTTCAGATCAATTGCTGGCAATTGGAAACGGAAAGCTCCCAGTAGACTCAATTTCAAGACGTATACAACTACCTGCTGAATTCTGTAATTTAGTGACGTCCAAAAATGAATTGATTGAAAAAGTATTTCCGAATATTCTAACCAATTATAAAAATAATAAATGACTAAGTGAACGAGCGATTCTTGCACCCAAAAATATAGACGTCAACGAAATCAACAATATTGTTTTGACCAAGATTCAAAGCCAGGCAGTCCTTTACAAGTCAGTCGACACAGTTTTGGAACCAAATGAGACGGTTAATTATCCATCTGACTTTTTAAATTTCGTGGATCTTTCAGGGTTTCCACCACACGTGCTACAACTAAAAATAGGCGTACCAATAATACTGTTAAGAAATATCAACCCACCAAAGTTTTGTAATGGCACGCGACTTGCCGTAAAAAAAAAACAATGGAAAACGTAATAGAGGCCACAATCTTGGCAGGACCTTTTGAGGGTGAGGCTGTTCTTATTCCTTGCATTCCCATGATTCAAACGGATCTGCCTTTTCAATTTAAAAGATTGCAATTCCCAATTCGATTAGCATTTGTAATCACCATCAACAAAGCTCAATGTCAATCATTAGAAAAATGTGGTATAGATCTTAATACTGATTGTTTTTCCCATGGACAATTGTACGGTGCATCTTCGAGGGTCGGTAAACCTGACAATATATTTATATGCAGCGACAATTGGACAGCGAAGAATGTTGTATATTCGCAAGTTTTACGCAGTTAATTTGTATTGTATCTATCTATCTATATAAAAACGAGTTGTGTGTATGCATGTTTGTTTGTTTGTAAAAAGAGCGTTTGCATATGACGTTATTATAGTTACATAAGGCTTTGTATATGCGCAGACAATGGGAAAGCCAAGAATGTTGTATATTCGCAAGTTTTACGTAGTTCAAAACATATATATAAATCTATCTATATTCATAGGTGGTACACAGGGACACAACTACAATGGCGCGTAACTAATATGGCGCGTAACGACTTACGCGCGTGGTTGAGCTAGGGGGGGGCCTGAAGTGCCCCCACCATTTCGGTGTTGGTTGACCTGTATGCGTCGGGATTGACCTCTATGCGTCATGAAGTTGTTTTTCGACTGACGTCATGTTTGTCCACTGATGAAATTACAGACCAGGACACCGGGACACAGGGAATATAAATGACGACCGAGAACCTCAAAGAGAAATTACAGACTGGGACACCGGGACACAGGGATTGTTCGTAGATAAATTACAGACCGGGACACAAATGACGACCGGGACACCGGGAATATAAATGATGATTGGGACACTCAAAGATAAATTAAAAACTGGGACACCGGGACACAAATGACGACCGGGACACAGGGAATATAAATGACGACCAGGACACAGGGACACATCATTAGAATAATGAGGTATAGATCAATGGCACGTAACTAATATGGCACGTAACGACTTACGCGCGGGGGGGGGGCTTGGGGGATGCGAAGCGCCACCCCAACAGCTAGTACCTTTATATTCACTTAAGTAAAAAGTAAATATGCTCAATGATATAAAGTCTTCTACTTCTCTCTGTGCTCTTGTCTTTACAGTCTTATGGTAGCGTTGGCCTACAATCTGGGGTTCGACCAGTAGAGGATGTCAAGCATCTATAACTTTAATAAGGTTTATATGTCAAGAATAAAAATGTTTATTTACACATACGATCCAGTAAATGTACATATGATGAGGACAGAAACAGAATAAGAACTAACTCAAGTAATCTAAAAAGGTTGTTTATATTCACTAAAACAAAAAAATAAACGTCGAAACTTTTGACAGGAACTGACCTATTTTAATCTGTCAACTTAGAGGAATTATTGCAAATATTCAGTATTTATAATATTAATATGATCATCTAGGAAATGGCCATTCGGCAGAACATGAGAATTTTATTATGTATCAAACCTACTTTCAAAGTGTAAAATGATTAATAGCAAATAGCGTAATTACCCCAAGGGTTGTCAGGTAATTATGCTTTTTGGTTAATAGGCGTGCAGTAATTTCAAATCAATTGGAATGAATGGATTTTGTTGGACATAAGGGATCATTATGCCAGAGGAAGGGCCCTTTGTGGTGGAAGCTTCGGCCCCCTGAAAAGTCCGGGGTGGGCATTGGCCAACCCCCTCCCCCCCTCCCCCCCCCCAAATGGTGCCTCTGGACCGTCAATGAGTGGGAAAACGACAGTTTTGATGAAATTAATTCAGAACTGAAGAGAAATTTTGGTGGCAAGGTATCATCAAATATCAACAAAACATACAGTATTGCTATAGTGTTTGGCAAGTCATATGATCGGATCAGGCTATTGAACCTCAAGTTCAATTCATGAAGGGACTGAATGTTGTCTTCAATTCAATTGAACCAAATGGTTGGCTTATTATTAATAATTTATCCAAATCAATAGAGCAATGGTCTGAGGAAATGATTCAATTTTTGACAATGCGTTCCAATCATGAAAAATTTTCGTCACCTTTGTTCTAACTACAACAAGAGAATACACTTAAGGTGTTTGAGCATACTTGTCTACGAAGAATTCTCAGAGTACAGCTACGTGACCGTATCTCCAACGTGAATATACGTCGAATGTGCAATATTCAGAGAGATGTTGTGCTCAATATTAAAGAACGCCGTTTGAAATGGTTGGGCCATGTATTACGGAAACCGGCAGAGTACCTGCCTCGCCAAATACTTCTAGTTGAGACTATTAGCTACTGGAAGCAACGCCAAGGAGGACAGAGGAAGAACTGGTGGAACCTGGCCAAGTCAGACCTTGAACCAATCGGGGGTTTCAGAAAATTTGGTCACAGATGGTCAACACAGTGGCTCGCCTTTGTAGAGCAGCTGGTACAAGATCGATCAACATGGTCCAAGAAGGTCTCTAAGATCATCGATGCCGGGCGAGGTGGAAACGCCTGATTCCCTCCACAAGTACAAGTAAGTAAGTAAGTATCCACCGTTCACCTATTTCAAGAGCTAGGATGCTTACTATTCTCAAAGAGCTTAATAATGAATCGCCGTTGTCCTTCCTGTCATTGAAGAAGATCCCATATTCCCAGTACCTCCGCAATGAAGAGAAATTCCTCAATTTGGAAGCCTCCATTCAGACTGAGGGAAAAATTATTCTTTTTGTTGCCCCTTCTTCTATTCTTTGTGCCAACAATAGCACTTTTCACCCCTGCTTACGTAAGTTATCAGTCTAAGACTTAACCTTTCTCCGGTCTTCCAAGTGATGAATCAATGCATCTGATTCCCCTTATTAGAGATTTTGGGTGTTAAACCGAAAGACCTGACTTCTACGAACCAGATTTTGCCCTGTTGGGATTAAAAAACAAGCTATAAAACAAATTTCGAGAATTTTTCTCACCCCCTGTCAACAATACAATGTAATGACATTCCATCCTAACTGGATGTTCTTAACCCCTTTTTCTACTCAGAAAGACGAAGACGAATCCAAAAAATAACCACACCAATGAAGTAGGGGATCAAAAATCCAGAAAAAAATGTTAGTGTTTGGATCTGTCAGGCTATGAATACCGACGAGTCATCAATTATTCATCAGCTGACTATTCCCTCTGACGTTGTCTCATCTTTGGACAATTTTATTTCTATTAATCAGTGTAGTAACCTCCTTAAGCTTATTCGAGACATGCAAAATTATTTTGAAAATAGTGAAGTGAATAATCTGAACAATAAGAATGGCCCTTTGTCTCACACATTTAAATCTGCAAATATGGTTTTCGACGGTTCATACAAAATAGGATATGACCTGACTTTCAGACACGATCGTGTTTCAAGCAAGTTTCTTACAAAAAAAATAATAGTTATAGTAGTACTAAAGAAGATTGCAAGTTTTTCAAGCATGGATATTGCAAACTTGGAAAAGTGTTCTCATAATCTTACAAATATAACACCTGCTCACCCAAGAAACGAAATCACTGTAAAAGTTTGTCAAGCCAAATTTAAGGAGGTAGTAACCTCCTTAAGCCTATTCGAGTCATGTAAAATAATTGTGAAAATAGTGAAGTGAATAATCTGAACAATAAGAATGGCCCTTTGTCTCACACATTTAAATGTGCAAATATGGTTTTCGCCGGTTCATACAAAATAGGATATGACCTGACTTTCAGACACGATCGTGTTTCAAGCAAGTTTCTTACAAAAAAAATAATAGTTGTAGTTGTGCTAAAGAATATTGCAAGTTTTTCAAGCATGGATATTGCAAACTTGGAAAAGTGTTCTCATAATCTTACAAATATAACAGCTGCTCACCCGAGAAACGAAATCACTGTAAAAGTGTGTCAAGCCGAAATTTTCGGTAAGACCTGACTTCTCCAAACCAGAGTTTGCCTTGTTGGACTAAAAAACAAGATAGAAGGGGCTTTAAAACAAATTTCGAGATTTTTTCTCACCCCTTGTCTACAATGCAATGTAATGATAATCCTTCCCAACTGGATGTTGTTAAACCTTTTTTTTCTATTCAAAAAGACGAAGACGAATCCAAAAATTAATTACTGCAATGAAGTAGGGGTAAGAATCCAGAAAATAATTTTAGTGTTTGGATCTCTCAGGCTATGAATACTGAAGATTCATCAATTATTCATCAGCTGACTAATCCCTCTAACCTCTTCTCATCTCTGGACAATTACATTTCTACTAATAAGCGTAGAGACCTCGTTAACCCTATTAGAGACATCCAATTTTTTTTTGAAAAAGTGAAGTGAATAATCTGAAAAATAAGAAAGTCGCTTTGTTTCACATACCTAAAAGTGCAAATATGGTTTTTGCTAGTTCATGAAAAATAGGATTTGACTTTACTTTTAGACACGATCGTGTTTCAAGCAAGTTTCTACAAAAAATAATGATGGTACTAGTGCTAAAGAAAATTGCAAGTTTTTAAAGCATGGATATTACAAACTCAGAAAAGTGTTTTCACAATCTTGCAAATATAACAGCTGCTCGCCCAAAAATCGAAATCACTGCACAAATCCTGACCTTACAAAAAGGGACAATTTCTCCAAACATTAATAAACAATCCTAAAGTGGTAATTTTAGAGTTAGTCGTTGCAATTTGTTCCATTTATGTAAATTCTACCTATTAGGCAAATATGGTATCCTTGAGTGCAATTTTAAGCATGTTAATATTTGAACTGTTTTTTTCCAGTGGTTGGTCGCACTAAAGCTCATATAAAGGTTCCCCCTTCTTTTTTTCTTCCCCTAGGAAGAAAATTACAACCAGTTAGTAAGAGTTTAAATTGTAATAATCACTCCGCCCTTTTTAGCCGTCCTATTTTAGTTCACCAAACCCAAGTAAAGATCACCCATCAAAGATCGTTGAACACGGCTGAACGATTGAAAAACCCTTTCCGATTACCAACTTCTTTTAATCAACTCTCGTCCTAAGCCTCCTAACAAAAATATGAACCCTGACTTATTGAAAATTAATAACCACTCCCAATTCATAAAACTTCTTCCTCTTGACCATTCCCTGGGTAAAAAGGGAGGTGGAATATTATTATTTGTAGGTAATTATCTTTCCCTTAGATTAATTCTTACTCCTAACCTTCAAGATTATGATGAAACCATTTGGGTAAGTATAAGCCCCGAATGTTTTACCACGGCCTTTTAATTTGATTGTACTTGCTGCTTTTATTATTTTCCAAATGTAAATGCTTCACAAAGACAACAAGCCTACCAGCAACTGCATAGTAGCACCAACTTTGTCCTTTCCAAACTCCCGAACGCTGGTATTTTCCTATTAGGTGATTAAATAAAAAAAAACTAGTTTTTTTTTAACTAAAAGTAAGGAGCGACATTAAAACATAAAACGAACAGAAATTCCTCCGTATTTAAAACGGGTTTTCCCCTTCGCAATCCCTTGATTTTTACCCTAAGGCCTTTGATTGTTTTAAACAGTAGAATTGTGGCAAAGAGTCAAACTTTAACGTAAAGAGAGAGGGATTACGAAGGGGACAACCCATTTCATATACGAAGTAATTTCTGTTCGTTTTAAGTTTTATTGTCGCTCCTTAATTTCAATTGAAAAAAACGTTTTCATGTTTAGTTTTTCATTGTTTTTTTATAGTAGTGTTAGAAAATGCTGCGCCCTTTTCATTGAATTTTTCTTCCCCCATGACATATTCCTCCAAGGAAAGATGCTCCCAAATAGCCCATTCCCCTCAACCCCACCTCCCAAACCAAAAAAAATCCCCCTGAAAACGTCTGTATGCTTCCCAATAACCATTACTGTATGTAAACACTGGTCAAAGTTTGTAACTTGTAGCCCCTCCCCCAGGGATTTTGGGGGAGTAAGTCATTCCTAAAGACATAGTTATTATGGTTTTCGACTATGTGGAACAAAATGGCTATCTCAAAATTTTGATCCGTTGTTTCTGGGAAAAATAGAATGAGCCCTCTTGCGACATTCTAGGACTACTTGGTCGATACGATGACCCCTGGAAAAAAACAACAAATAAACACGCACCCGTGACCTGTCTTCCGGCAAAAAATACGAAATTCCGCATTTTTGTAGATAGGAGCTTGAATATTGCTAGAGGGTTCTCTGATACGCCGAATGCTATGATGTGATTTTTGTTAAGATTCTATGACTTTTAGGGGGTGGTGTTTCCGCCTATTTTCCAAAATAAGGCAAATTTTCTCAGGCTCGTAACTTTTGATGACAAATGATAAATTTGCTGAAACTGATATATTTAGAATCAGCATGAAAATCAAATTCTTTTGATGTATCTTTTAGCATCAAAATTCCGTGTTTTAGAGTTTCGTTTACTATTGAGCTGGGTCGCTTCTTACTACGAACTGTAGTGTATTCCCAACAGTTTGATACTAATGATCTAAAGTTACACTAGACCTACGTTGCCTGAACAACTTGAAGTGTTGCGGCAACCTTTCTCCAGCTTCGCCGAATAAACCATTGCGAGAGCAACACTTTGGTTTTGTTTCTTTGCTATCGGTTAAACGCTGAAGTTGTCAACCTATCGACGCTTTTAAAATGTTATGTTCAAAGAAGAACACAACCAGTTATCACATGATAAAAGGCTATTCCTCAGCGTTGAAAAAACAACAATAACAAAAGAATATCGAAAGAAGGGACTAAATTGACTTTGCAGCCAGTTGAACTTTATCCTTTCAAATCGTAGTCATCGTGACGGATGAAAAATTGGAACACTATCTTATACAATCTAGTTGGTATTATAAAGCTATCCGTAACTTTTCAGAATTAAAATACCATAGTTGACAGTAATTATTACGAAACCACCTCATTGTTTTACTTTATCGTTCGTACCCGTTGTATAAACACTTAATTCTAGGTTACAGTGAGTATGGGTAGGCTACACCAACTAGCAAAAGTTACAAGCCCCTCTTCACTGAAGATGATTGTAGCCAAACAGTCGATTTTTACTTACAAGTCCCCTGTATGTTTTACCACTGGAACCAAATTGGTGTTACTATCAAACACACCAGAAACAAATAATAGGTACACCAACTAGCCAAAGTTGCAAACCCATTATTGCCGAAGATGATTAAGGTCTAACAACCGACTGTTGCTTACAAGTACTCTACTTGTCTCAAAATTGGTATCGGCCTATTCTTGGTTTCAGTGTGTACCCTACTATTGAAGTTGTCAACTCCTTGAAACTTTCCAACTAGTATATCTCATGAAGGAATTTTTGTACCAAAAAATGGATGAAATATACTTTGATCAGCTCATTAAGAGCTATCGATTGCCTTCGAAAAAGATTCTATCTATCTTAGTTCAAAAGTTGATTTTTTTTTCCGTACGCCAACTTTTCAACGTCACCACTTAGAGGGATAAGCTCCAATTTGCTTAGCAATGACAGAACTTTTAAGGTTTAAGAGGTACATCTGATAAAATTTCGATACCTCAGTCCCAAGTCTGAAAAGACAAATGATAAACCCAGCCAAAATCACGGCGGCAGTTTCGGACCCGTGGGAAAATGCCGCTTTTTTGCTTCTGTAAAATTTTCTATTTATTACTCAAAGAAGAATTATTGGCTGAGGGGCCGGGTAACTGCCGGATATATTTAACACTTATAGATTTTAGTCCATCTTCAATTTGAAAGGGGTGCCTGCCTGCTTGCCTGCTAGAACGGAGCTTTTCACTCGAAAGCAGAAACTTGGTTTGACGAAAAGAAAGCTTGGCTGCACAACTTCAGATACTCCTCTCTGACATAAGTTATATAACTCCACTTCACTTCACACACAATAGGCTCTGGCTCTGGGACAGGCGAAAACCATCCTTGTTGGCCCCAGGCAAGAGTTATGTGGAGGTTTCCAAAATGTAATATCATATTCATCAATTCGGCCTGAGGTCCACAATTTCCGTAATACCCGCACAGGTTAGATCCTTACCAGTTTCTAGGAATAAGCCGAGATCGGCGGCATAGAAAAAAAAACGGGACAAAACTAAAGGGTTGCTTTCGCAACACAGTTCTCTTTTTAGTTCCCTCAGTTTAAAAGAGATAAAAATACCAACAACCAAAGGGGATTCTACCCTTGATTTGATTTACACGAATACGCACACTTTTATAAACCAACTGTCACTTTACCCTTGTTAGAGGGAAGCTACCATTTTTTTTATTAATGAATTTATCGATTGGTGAGAAAATCTTACAGAATTCAGAAGAAATTAACTATGCAATCACTCGATCATCATTCATATCTATTTTAAAATGGAATAACCGATTTAATATCCCCAAAACCTAATGACGTAATTGTTTTAGACTAGGCTGGTGCTCAAGATTTGAGTGTGGTTAGAACTAGGAATGTATACTTTGAGTTGACATTTGCCAATGCCTTGACCAAAAGCATTATGTTAATATCACTAAGTCAATTTTTGACATATTGGGGGATCACCCCCGACGGCACTGCTCTACTAGACTTGACACCATTAATACGAATAAAATAAACGATGTATTTAACTTGGACCCATTCATGTCCAAATACAAATCCTATTGTCTACCTTCGAATATCCTTGAAAATATTCAAAGTGATAACCATAATAATATCGTTGTTAATGGTAGCCAATCAAATATTGGAAAAACACTGGCCTATGCATCTTTCAAACTTGAAAATATGCAGAATTTTTTTAATCCTCTTGGCAATGCCATATACATTTTAAGCCCCTCATAGCAAGTCCTCCATTGAAAGCAAGCAGAAATCAATTGTTCAAAACTGGAATAGAGTGCAAGATTTAATGACAAAAATCTGTGGCTTTCTGACACTATTGTATTTTGTTTTCCTATGTCGCGGCTATACCTACATGGAATTTCTCGGCATTTATGTGGACACCTCTCGTCTGAATGATTTCATAGTGGAAAATAACCTCTGCTATCTGTATACTATTGATTTCATTGCCTTAAGAATAGAGTGGTCTAATAATGTTTGTTAGTTTGTTTATTAATAAAACATTGTATGTGCAAAATAGTCTTTTTTTTACAGGCTTCATGGCTCCATCACAGATGATGATTTGCCGCTAGTCCTGGTAATTACCTCATTTTCCAATACTGAGTTATTTGTTATACCTTCTCTTAAACACATCAAGGGAAGTATTTTCTGGGATTACCTCTGCCGGCAATCTATTCAATTTGGCAACCGATTGCCAGGCAAAATTTGTTTTCAGATATTATTTGTGGGAGTACCCTGCTCAAGATAATCCTGGCGAGCTGTACTTCGGCGAGTTGATCGCAAGGGCTTTGTTCTATGAGGAGCGACTTTCAATAGTTCCTCTGATGGAGGACTATACATGTACTTGTAGAAAACTGACATGGACGCCACGTCGAGGCGTTCTTGGATCAACTGTGGGGTTTTAGCTTTCGTGTTGCCAGAGGTTGTTGCACGAGCTGCTCTATTTTGAATTTGTTGGAGTTGAGTGATGTGGCTAATGGTGCACCAGGAAAGAAATAACAAGTATGTTCCGTGACAGATCTGAGGCAAAAAATGAAAAGTGGCAGAAAAGCCTCTTCAGGGAGAAAACTTTTGCATCTTTGGATAACTCCTAACTTCTTGGAGCAAGAGGATCAAATTTTACTTAGATGCATAGTCCATGAGAGATCCGAAGAGTAATTGCCTCCAAGTAGGTGCAGTGTATCAACTTGCAATATCTCCTTTAAAGACGAAATCTGGATGAACTCTCATATCACGCTTTTTAGAAATTAGGAGCTCTTTCGTTTTCGTTCCGTTCAAACTTACAACCCATGCATCTGTCCACGCCTCAATTCTCTCCAAGTGAGCCTGAAGCTCCCTATGGGGTTCACTGGGACCTTTGTCCTTAGCAATTAATGTTTTTGTTGTCGTGTCATCAGGAAAATAGTGAGGTTTCTCCACAAGGTCATCCCCTAGGTCGCTTATGAACGCCAAGAGAAGTGTTGGCCAGAGAATACTTTTTGGGGTACTCCTGATAACACTGGGTGCTCTTTTGATATGAAGCCATCGAGGACAACTTGCAATGATCGTTGACGAAGAAAGTCGGCATTCATTCACCTCAAATAGTAGACCATAAATTCCATAGGCTTTCAGTTTGCAAAGAAGTTTCTTGTGCCATACACGACAAAAGGCTTTTGTGATATCAAAGGAAAAAAGCCGAATATCGTGCTTCTGAGAAAGGAGCCAAACCCAATCCGAACTACCCCCCCCCCTGTATCCAAAGGCCTGAAAATGGCCGAAACAATTCTAGCCACTTTTCCTGGAGAATTTGACCACAGGAACCATGAAAAGGGTTTATTCTATTAGAAATTCGAACTTTCAGAACCCCATCGCAAGGGAAAATAAAATTGGAAATTTACGAGAATCTATTCCTTGCCTTTTTCCTTTATTCAACCTGTCGTAACAATATTACGTCAAATAAAGGTTTAGAAATAGTGATTGTATTCAGAAACGACAAAAGATCTAATGAGTTTTTATCTCGGGGGTCAAAATTACCTCATGGCTCATGCAGCAAAAACATAACTCTGCAAGATACCCATTGTTGACAAATGGAATAGTCAAAAAGGTCGTCTTATTTGGCTTTGGTTGCCCAATCAACTAGAGATTCTGGGATACCATTTTTCAGATCTAAATTTTCAAAGATTCATAGGGGTATAATCTGGAAACAAAGCGGTGATGTGGGTAAATCCAAGGGCACTATGTGCACCAGAATTTTCTAATTTTCAGCAAAAGCTCGGGGATTTGTGGATATACAATATTAACTTTTAGGGAAGCTTGGGGGGCAAGTAAGCCTTGAGTTTTGACTTGTACATGGGCCACAGGTAAATCAAAAGATATAATATGCATCCACGTCATTTAATAGTATCCTTGCGATATATCAGGAGTGCTTCGGAGATAGAATTAATAATTTCTGTCTCTAATTCGGAGAGGAAGAGCATGGGGCAAGGGGATTTCAATTTTCTATCAGTGGAAAAAGTTTAAGAATATTAGTTTCCGTGTGACCAAAGATATTTTCTCTTTAAGCTCCAATAGGATGTCATAGGCAGCACAATAGCGCTGCCGAAGTAAAGAACGATATTAGCAAAATGTTATATTTATTTTTCGGGGTCTTACACCAGGGCACTTCGTATCCAAAGGGTTGTCATAGCAACTTCAAAAAGGACTTACTCGATTGGAAATTGAAACGGCTAGTGCCTTTTTTAATTGAAAGTGATTGGAAGGCAACTAATCCCCCTCCCGCATCCACCCATTCCCAAAACACATCCAATCAAAATTTTGAGATATCTATTTTATTCAACGTAGTTAGAAGGTCCGGAAATTGTGTCTATGTGGATGACAATCCATCCTCACGGTGAAGTTTGTAAGATATGCCCTGGGGGCATATAAGGTTTTTATAGAAATCCGACCCTCAGGGGGAAGTTTGTAAGATATGCCCTGGGGGCATATAAGGTTTTAATAGAAAGTGTTGGATTAAATACTTAAAAAATGGCTCATGAGATTGGAAATTAAGAGGGCTAGTGCCTCTTTTGATAATAAAAAGTAATAGGAGGGCAAATGTCCTCCCCCTAAGCCCATCATTTCTCCAAACACTTCCGATTAAAATTTTTGATATATCCATTTTGTTCAACATAGATCAAAAGTCTAGAAATTATGTTTTAGAAGATGACAACCCTCACAGCCTTCAGGACAAGGATTGTAAGTCATACCCTTAGAGCATGTAAAGCTTTTATAGAAAGCTTTGTAATAGAAACTTCAAAAAAGGCTAATTCGATTGCAATCTGAGAGGACTAGTACCTTTGCTGTCAGTCGAAAGTGATCAGCGGGCGAATGTCCCCCCCGCTCTCATATTTCCTAAAACACTTACAATCAAATTTTGAGATAGCCGTTTTGTTCAACGTAGTGGTAAGTTCTGGAAATTATGTCTTTGAGGATGACAACTCCGGTCTTGTAACAATAACAGTCTTGTAACTATATCCTTAGGGCTATTGCGTAGGTCAACCCCCAACAGTTATGCAATTTCCCCATTATGTTTGAAAACTTAATTTAAACAATTGTGTCAGGATTAAAAATTTTGAAAATGTTGCCCCAATATGCAAACTGCAAGTCAAACTTTTGATTCTTGTGAAAAAACCGAAAGGATATAATATAAAGTGTTTATAAAAAATATAAAACATATATAAAAATATACATAATATTTTTTTCATGAAAATGACTATGTCAAGAAAAAACAAACAAAAATTCATTTAAAAAACTATTTCTACAAAAGAAGTTTTTCAGAAAATAAGTAAAAAACTCAATTAGACCAAAAACGAACGGAAATAAAGTCAAATAATCTTTCAAGAGTGTAACTACCACCAATCACCGTCAATAAATAAATAAAACCCAAAATGAACAGAAATTACAATAAAAAAGAGAGTCTCACTCAAAAAAAGCTAAAATAAACATGATTAGAACCAACAATCCAGAGGCACCATTTGGGGGGTTCATGGTTGGGTAAACGCCCACCCATTTCACTTCATTTTCACTTCAAACGCCCACCAAAATTTCACTTCAATTCTGAATTAATTTCATCAAAACTGCCGTTTTCCCACTCATTGACGGTCCAGAGGCACCATTTGGGGGGAGGGGGGGGGGAGGGGTTGGCCAATGCCCAACCCAGATTTTCCAGGGGGCCCAAGCTTCCACCACAAAGGGCCCTTTGCCGGGCATAATAATCCATTATGTCCAACATAATCCATTCTGTCCAATTGATTTGAAATTACTGCAGGCCTATTAACCAAAGAGCGTAATTACTTGATGACTCTTGGGGTAATTATGCTATTTGCTATTAATCATTGTAAACTTTGAAAGTAGGTTAGATACATAATAAAATTCCAGAATTCTGTCAAATGCCCCATTTCCTAGATGATAACGCGACACGAAGTAATTCGGGGGGGGGGAAGATGGAGTTCATGCCCACCCCAAGATTTGGTCCAAATGGTGCCTCTGCAACAATCTCCATGCCTTCTCAAGATCAGAATATAATTTACACTTTTCTGAAAACAAAAATACATTTTGAATGTTTTCAGTTTTTTGACTGTAATAAATGAATAACTATTAAAACTTTAAGGAACAAATATCAGCATAGGAATATTAAACTTATAACCCATGGTCATCTCAACAAACAAGTGAGACCCAAAACGAACAGAAATTACAACAACTAAACGAGTCAAACTCAAAATGAGCTAAAATTAAAATGAGTAGGGATGACAATCGTCATGCATTCTCAAGACCAGAACAAAAATTTTACTTATCTGAAAACAAAATACATCTTGAATTTAAGTTACAAATATCAGCATATGTATATTAAACTGACAACCTATGGTGATTTATTTTTTTTCAGTAAAGTGGAAATTATGCTCTAGGTTATTTATTGTAACTCGTGTTTTTTTTGGAGTTTAATTTATTTATTGATGGTGATTTGTAATCGTTATATTGCTTGGAAGATTTTTTGACAATAATTATGCTCATTTTGGTGCAATTGAGCTCTTTACTTTTCTTTAACAAGGTTGATTTCTGGGAAAATTTTTTAAATCAATAAAGCAAATGACCAAGTAATGCTCAAACGAGCAAAAGTTAACATGAGTAGGGGTGAAAATAACCATGCATTCTCAAGACCAGAACTTAAATTGCTCTTTAATGAAAAAAACAAATATAAAAGATTCTAAAATGTCAGTTCAATGTATGTATATACAACTATTTATTCCTGAAAGTCTTAATAGTTCTTTGTTTATTAAACTCATACTGTAAAACTTTCTTTATATATTTTTTAACTTATGTTAATAAAGTTGAATAAAGTTGAACTTATATTCTAGTTTTGAGAAGGCATTGCGATTGTCAGTCTGTTCATGTTAATATTAGCTTTGTTTAAGTTTGACTCAGTTATTAATTGTAATTTCTTCGTTTCATTCATTTTGCGTTTCATTTATTTATTAATGGTGATTTGTGGTAGTTATGAGCTTGAAATATGATTTGACTTTATTTCTGCTTAATTTTGGTTTAATTTAGTTCTTTACTTTTCTATAAAAAACTTATTTTGTGGGAAAAGCTTTTTAAATTATTTATTATTATGGAACCAACCGATCTGGTTCTTGTAATCGTCTTTCCTTCGGTTTTCAGGGCTCTAGCTTGCATGAAAGTTATCCTATGTAGCATAAAAGCACGCAGATACTCAGCCCTTTTGGGTAATGTTGTAAGATAGGACGCATAGAAAGCTGTGTTTTATCAAACACTTTTTATCAAACACAATGCCAATTAGGCATTGTCCTAATTGGTGTAATAAGCCTGTGCTGTCGACTTCGTAATACTAAAACGTGAATCTTAACACAATTGTGGTGTTATCACAATCATGGTAAGGACTTCTTCAGGAAGAAAGAAAAGAAATCATTGTAAATTGTTTGGGTGTGTTCCAGCTGACGGTTTTTCAGTAACTGCAGTAACTGCGCGGTAACTGCCCATTTCTAACTGCGGTAGAGCCAGTGGGAACGGCACAGTAAGCTGACTAGCATTAGCGTCATTTTCGAATTAAACGCACGTGTTTAAATTTAAGGGACAGTTTAATGCTGATTAGTATAATTTTTTTATTCCTTCTGTTCCAGAGCATTTAGAGAGGTTCTAAGCCAACCATGGGCATTTGGCTGTCACAAATGATTTTGCTCAAATGAGCTGGTGAAAAATAAATAGATCATATACTTTTTCTCTTTTTTTATTATTTGAAGACTGGAATATCACATAACTAAGCATTCAAATAGCTTGATTGTATCTTAAGCATATACAATCCCGGATGGAGTTTTGTTGATACCTGTCTTAAATTGATTTGTCTAAATAAAATGGGCCTATAGCATTTACAGGATAGTAGTGGGACAACTATAGCAAGTTTTGTTTTTCAATATTCTACTTTTTAAAAAATAATTATTGTTCTCTGGTCAAATTTGTGTTCCTTGCTAAGTGGTAGGCACTCTGGGCTGGAATGCTTTGTCCAAGGGGTACAGGTTTAATTCCTGGCATTGTCAGTTTATTTTGTTTTGGATAGGGGTTGGTGATATGACTAACCTCAGCTAGAATTGGCCTAACTTTAAATGAGTACAGATGGAAATCTAGGGACCGTAAGAAGGAAGGGCATGCAAGAGCATAGGCTTGCTGGTCCCTAGCTTCCCATTGCACTACCTGGCTAAAGGACCACCAGGTCCTTTACTGGCCTACTGACTTAGCCATAGAAACTTTCTTTCAAACCCATTAAATATAAGTAAAAATGAAGAATAACAGTATGACGGTCCTTCTATTTCCCTGAAATGTGGATGTATGGACAAGAGTGTGGGTCATGAGAGATAGCTTGTGAATATAATTGGGGTGAATGTTCTGCAAGATTAAAAAAATTTATGACTGTTGCTCAGGTTGGCAACTGAACACAGAAGTATAATTTTGTTATTTGTTTTTCTTTGTGACTATCATGCTTATTTAATGTCCAGTATTTTAAAGTTAATCTTCTTTAATTTGTCTTTAATTGCCATGGCCCTAGGGCTTAAATACAATAAAACCTACTTATATCCATTGATTTTCTTTAAATAGATAGTAGCTCTATGTTTCCTAGCTTCAGTAAATTTAAATGTAATTGTGAGACCAGGGATTACAAAGTAGGTGAAAACTTGCAAATGAACCTGTGGTATCAATAAAAATTTGTAAGAAATGGATATCAATTTAAAGATTAAAAAAACTGTTAGAAAATAAAGAAGACAAATGAATAAACAAAAGTACCCCTTTGCAACCATTTAATGAATTGTCACAAATATAGGTCACCCTTAAGATTGAAATGAACAAAGCTTCAATTATGAATCCATTTTCCTTTAAACAGACTGAAGGGGCAAACCTCCAAGCTTTGACAAATTCAATCTCACTTTTGGGCATTCTCACCTTTCCTTTTCAAAGGAAGCTTTCTTTGGATGTTTCCCATCCAACTAAAAACAACACAGATGGCATCAGGTACAAGTGACCTTCTACTTAGCCTACATACCAAAGGGAAAAGCATGCATCTCTATACTATAATTTACCTCCAACCTGCCTAATGTGCAAATATATAGCCAAAATTATGTAGTTCCAATGTATTCTGTCACCTGTTACCTTTTCCCCCATTCTTGCTTTGTTTACAGTTGCTTCAATTAACAGGGAGTTAAAGGTTGAGGGATAGATTGGCAAAATCAATGGGAAACATGTAACTTCTGCTATAAATATTTTTGAAGGTCATCAAAGATCAAGGCCCTCTAGAGCAAGAATGAGTAGAGATGTGTATTTTGAAATACCTTCCCAGGACATACTTGAGCCTGTAGACCCGTCCCTGAAAGTTTCATTTTCCTAACCTAACCCATTTCAGTGATAGCAAGAAGTCAATCAACTAGAATTTTATTGGATAAAATAACCATCCTTTGGAATAGACTCTGAATAGTCTACCCTAGCCTACTTCTTCAATAGGATTAAAGAGTCTCAGAATAATGATTTGGTAGCCCATAAATCCTCAACTTATCTGTAATACTTCACCTAGGCCTGTTTACAGAGCCTAAAAGGAGTTAATGCTTAAAATGCTAACATGTGGCAATTTAATGGAGCCTCAATGTTACCTGGCAGAAGTCAATCCTTAGAATGATTCCAAAAGGCAATTTAAGGTAATAATTTTGCCTGGATGTGCCAGAAAACATTGAATTAAATAATAAGTTTTTCATTGATTTAACCTACTTGCTAATAGATAGCCTACTACTCAGGGTGTCCTTTAATGTTGATCCCAAAATATGGTGATTTACTAACCTGGCTCAGATCCCTCTTTCTTTTGCAAAATCATTGTCCCACCTTCTTCCAAGCAAATAACTTCATATTCCATTACTTCATTCTTGTCCATATTTTTTTTTTTTAATGAGATTTTTATTGAAGAAGGTGAATTATGTACTTACTGCGCTAACCTTTCTTTTGAGCACGGTAAGAAAATCACTTACTGCGGTTACTGCCGGCAGTAACTATTCTCGTTCCCAGTGGGTTGGGCAGTAACCATTTTCCCGCTAGGAACGGAAATAGTAACCATTCGGTTACTACAGTAAGTCCCTGGAACACACCCTTTGTTTGTAGCCTGCTTGTAATAATATTCCCTACTTTCAAGAAGACTGAAGTTTTCTGGAAAAGCTTATAGACCTGTAGTGTAATAATTCAAGAACACTGTACAGTAAAGTTGATGGAAAAGACCATGATAAGCCATATTATAACACCTAAAGTGAGTTCAGCTTTTAAATTAGTTACATATTTCTTTCGTATCCTAGGCTAAATATAGAAGTTAATTTTTCTTAGAGTTTAGTCTGATTTGACTTATAGCCTAGGTTTAAAATACCCTTTGAACTTGTCTGGTCTATTTTCAATTAGGCCTTACCCTTTCTATGAACACTGGTTTCAAGCTTGATTTTAGAGTATCAGTGCACAGCCAGGTATAAGTCTGGAATTGAGGCTATTAAGAAGGAAAATTTTAAGAAAACAATTCTTCCAAATATGTAGGAAAATTAAAGTAAACAAAGTTTAAAATCAATTCCCCTATAATTTACCTTTGATCATCACCCTAATGTGCAAATATGTAGCCCAAATAATACATTTGGTAAAATTCTAGTTAATTGACTTCTTGCTATCTCAGAAAGTGTTTAGGTTAGGAAAATAAAACTTTCAGGGATGGATCTACAGACTAAAGCATGTCCCGGGAAGGTATTTTGAAGCAACTACCTCCATTCCTACTCCCTCTAGAGGGCCCTGATCTTTGATGACCTTTAAAAATATATGTGTTATAAAATTGAAACCTTGCAAAATAGATTTCATGCTTAATTGAAGTACAACAAAATTATTTTCAGCTTCATAACTTTGCTAAATTCTATTTTATTAGGTTTTAAAGACATGCAAGTACATTTCCTAAATAAAAAAAAACAACAGCATTGATATGGCTGAAAATTCTACTCAAATAACAGGAATTGCATTTTCAGAACTAAAGGCAGAGAAAGGGCAACTGGTAACTGAAAATTAAGGCAAAATGTTGTTTTGTCAAAGTTTCATGTAGGCAAATTTCAGGGCCCTCTAGAGGGAGAAGGAGTAGAGATGGGTACTTTAAAATTCCTTCCCAGGACATACTTTAGCCTGTAGACCCATTCCTGAAAGTTTCATTTTCCTAACCTAAACACTTTCCAAGATAGCAAGAAGTCAATTAACTCAAATTTTACTGAATTTTCATCTAAAAAAAACTAAATTAAAGACATCTTGCTTGTTCATTATCCCAGAAAAAATCTTTTTCCCCCTTTTCTTAAATGTGCATTTGGATGTGGACATTAGGAGGCAGGGTTTTAACTTATTTAGGCTTTACCTTGCTAAAGACTTAACTATTTGCTTCATCAAACAGTTTGTAGTAATGAGCTGGGGTAAATAGTGACCCAGCTCAATAGTAACTGAAGCTTAAAAAAAAAAAAAAAAATAATACCAATAGTTACATCAAAAGAATTGTATTTTAATGCTGATTTTAAATATATAAGATCCATCAAGATTAGTCTTGCCCATTAAAAGTTACAAGCCTGAGAAAATTTTTATTATTTTAGAAAATAGGGGGAAACACCCCCTAAAAGTCATAGAATAGTAACAGAAATCACATCATCAGATTCAACATATCAGATAACCCTACTGTAGAAGTTTCAAGCTTCTATCAACAAATCCCTCCACTCTAAGCATTTTCCAAGATTTTAGGCCTCCCCCCAATGTCACCAGATCTGGTTGGGATTTAAAATAAGAGCTCTGAGACACAATATCCTTCCAAACATCAAATTTCATTAAGATCTGATCACTCCTTTGTAAGTTAGAAATACCTCATTTTTTCTAATTTTTCAGAATTAACCCTCCCCCCAACTCCCCCAAAGGGAGTAGATCCGTTCCAGTTATGTCAGTCATGCATCTAGGACTTGTGCTTAGTTTTCCCACCAAGTTTTATCCCAATTCCTCCACTCTAAGTGTTTTCAAGATTTGAGGTTCCCCCCTCAATTCTCCCCAATGTCACTGGATCCAGTTGGGTTTTAAAATTAGAGCTCTGAGACCCAATATCCTTCCAACCTTCAAATTTCATTAAGATCCAATCAATCCTTCATAAGTTAAAAATACTTAATTTTTTCTAATTCTTCAGAATTAACCCTCCCCCCCAAACAGAGTAGGTCCGTTCCAGTTATATCAATCACATATCTAGGACTTCTGCTTATTTTCCCCACCAAATATCATAACAATCCCTCCACTCTAAGCATTATCCAAGATTTTGGGCCCCCCATCTAACTCCCCCCAATGTCATCAGATCTGGTCAGGATTTAAAATAAGAGCTCTGAGACACTATATCCTTCCAAACATCATATTTCATTAAGATCCCATCACCTGTTCATAATTAAAAATACTTCATTATTTATTTTTTTTCTGAATAAACAGGCCCCCCACTCTCCCCCCCCCCCAGATGATCAAGATCTCATCACCTGTTTGTAAGTTTAAAACACTTCATTTTTCTATTTTTCTTAATTAACTGGCCCCCCACTCTCCCTCAGCTGGTTGGATCTGGTTGTGATTTAAATTAAGAGCTCTAAGACAGGGTCCCTTCTACCATTCTCAGGCGAGAATCATAAATTTTTACAATTGTACTTCATCAGTGATAGAAATTCTGAATTGAATGCACGTTGCGAAATTTCTCCCAACATTGAAAGGACAATCGTTTCCCAATTGCAACATCTTTTCCATGAAAATAATAATTTAGTGCGTCTGTTCAAAACAGCCATTGATTTGATGCCTACTGATATGCATAAAATTGTTATTTCCGCTGACAAAATGTGCATAGGTACAATGCTCCAACTATCGACGAAGTGGCAATTGTTATGGTCGTGATCAGTTTTTACCTTGAGATATTATTCTTCATAAGCAAAACACTCAGTTGTTAAGAATTGCTGAAACTCATCAATGCTACAATGCCCTACAATATCCTATCATTTTTTGGGATGGAGCCGACAGCTATCACTTTAATATTAAATTGATGAATCCAGCCACTAACAAAGAAATGAATAAGAAATGCAGTGCGATGCATTATTATTCCTATAGACTAATGATTCGGCAGGATGAAGAAAATTATATTTTAAAATGCCGTGAATTGTTTCACCAATTTGTCATTGATATGTAGGCTATGCTAAAATTGAATCAGAACGTTTGCTATATATCTGCCTGAATCAGACCAAGCTCCACTCTGAACAATACATTCATTTGCAAGATGCAGTTATAAATGACAGTAATACCACAAACCTTGGAAGATTAATAATTTTACCTTCATCATATGCTGGCAGTCCCCATCATATGCATGAATATGCTCAAGATGCTATTGCGTATGTTTGTCTCTATGGTCATCCAGATTTATTTATTACATTTACATGTAATCAATCTTTGGACGAGATACTGCAGCTTTTACTTCAAGGACAGTCAGTGGTTCGTAGGCAGGACATTATGGCCTGTGTCTTCCAGCAAAAGTAGAAATCACTGATAAACTAAATAGTAAAATTTGAAGTGTTTGGGTCAGTGCAATGCTGGATGTACTCAGTGGAATGGCAAAAACGAGGTTTGCCACACGCACATATACTAATCTGGCTACATAAAAAAAATTACTTCAAACGAAATTGATGATGTGATTTCTGCTGAAATACCTGATAAAAATGTCGATAAGGGGTTACATGATATTATTGTAAAAAATATGATACATGGACCTTGCAGTGCACTGAACGAAAATTCACCATGAATGGCCAAAGGAAGGTGCACAAAGCAATATCCTCAACTTTTAGTATCAAACACAATTACTGGCAATGATTGTTACCCACAATATAGAAGAAGATCTACTGAAGATGGCGGTAAAACAGCAAGCGACAATTGGACAGCAAAGAATGTTGTATATTTGCAAGTTTTATGCAGTTAATTTGTATTGTATCTATCTATCTATCTATATAAAAACGAGTTGTGTGTATGCATGTTTGTTTGTTTGTAAAAAGAGCGTTTGCATATGACGTCATTATTAGTACATACGGCTTTGTATATGCACAGACAATGGGAAAGCCAAGAATGTTGTATATTCGCAATTTTTACGTAGTTTAACTCCTGCAGACGAAATGAATGCTTGCCTGAAAAATTCTAATTTATGGGCAGACGTAAAAATATTAAAATTAACTACAAATATGCGTGTCCGATTGCAAAACGATGACTCTGGTCAAACATTTTCAGATCAATTGCTGGCAATTGGAAACGGAAAGCTCCCAGTAGACTCAATTTCAGGACGTATACAATTACCTGCTGATTTCTGTAATTTAGTGACGTCCAAAAATGAATTGATTGAAAAAGTATTCCAAATATTCTAAAAAATTTAAAAAATAATAAATGGCTAAGTGAAAGAGCAATTCTCGCACCCAAAAATATAGACGTCCACGAAATCAACAATATTGTTTTGACCAAGATTCGAGACCAGACAGTCCTTTACAAGTCAGTCAACACAGTTTTGGAACCAAATGAAGCGGTTAATTATCCATCTGAATTTTTAAATTTCATAGATCCTTCAGGGTTTCCACCACACGTGCTACAAGTAAAAATAGGCATACCAATAATACTTTTAAGAAATATCAACCCACCAAAGCTTTGCAATGGCACGCGACTTGCCGTAAAAAAAACAATGGAAAACCTAATAGAGGCCACAATCTTGACAGGTCCTTTTGAGGGTGAGGCTGTTCTTATTCCTTGCATTCCCATGATTCCAACGGATCTGCCTTTTCAATTTAAAAGATTGCAATTCCCAATTCGATTAGCATTTGCAATCACCATTAACAAAGCTCTATGTCAATCATTAGAAAAATGTATAGATCTTAATACTGATTGTTTTTCCCATAGACAATTGTATGTTGCATGTTCGAGGGTCGGTAAACCTGACAATCTATTTATATGCAGCGACAATTGGACAGCAAAGAATGTTTTATATTCGCAAGTTTTACGCAGTTAATTTGTATTGTATCTATCTATCTATCTATCTATATAAAAACGAGTTGTGTGTATGCATGTTTGTTTGTTTGTAAAAAGAGCGTTTGCATATGACGTCATTATTAGTACATACGGCTTTGTATATGCACAGACAATGGGAAAGCCAAGAATGTTGTATATTCGCAATTTTTACGTAGTTTGAAACACATATATAAATCTATCTATATTCACAAATGGGACACCAACAGCTAGTCTATATATCTATTCTATATATATATAAATAAGTTGTCTGTGTGTGGATCTGTGGATCTGTGGATCAGGTGACGTCACCTGAAAAAACTGGATCAGGTGACGTCAAAACTGAAAAAACTAAAAAAAGGCAAAAACTACAAAAAAAACTAAAAACTAATAAAAAAAATAAAAAAGCTAAAAAACTAAAAAAACTAAAAAAAAGGCAAAAACTGCAAAAAAAACTAAAAACTAATAAAAAAGCTAAAAAACTAAAAAAACTAAAAAAAGGCAAAAACTACAAAAAAAACTAAAAACTAATAAAAAAAATAAAAAAGCTAAAAAACTAAAAAAACTAAAAAACTAAAAAAGGTAAAAAACTAAAAAAAACTAACTACAAAAAAAACTAAAAACTAATAAAAAAAATAAAAAAGCTAAAAAACTAAAAAAACTAAAAAAAGGCAAAAACTACAAAAAAAAACTAAAAACTAATAAAAAAGCTAAAAAACTAAAAAAACTAAAAAAAGGCAAAAACTACAAAAAAAACTAAAAACTAATAAAAAAAAATAAAAAAGCTAAAAAACTAAAAAAACTAAAAAAAGGTAAAAAACTAAAAAAACTAAAAACTAAAAAAAAGGAAAAAACTGAAAAATAAGCTAAAATAAAAGTAAAAACCAATAAAAAACTAAAAAAAAACTGAAAAAACTAAAAAAAGGCAAAAACTACAAAAAAAACTAAAAACTAATAAAAAAAGTAAAAAAGCTAAAAAACTAAAAAAACTAAAAAAACTAAAAAAAGGTAAAAAACTAAAAAAAATAAAAAATAAAAAAAACTAAAAAAAGGAAAAAACTGAAAAATAAGCTAAAATAAAGGTAAAAACCAATAAAAAACTAAAAAGAAAAAAAAAGAAAAAACTAAAAAAAAATTTCATCTAAAAAACTAAAAAAAACTAAAAAAGGTAAAAACTAAAAGAACTAAAAAAGAAAAAAATAAATGACGACACTCAAAGAGAAAGCGACCAGGACAAAAGGAATGTTCGATTAGCAATCAACAAAGCACCGGGACACAGGGAGTATAAATGACGACCAGGACATAAGTAAAAAAAAAACTAACAAAACTAAAAAGAAGGTAAAAACTACAAAAAAACTAAAAAGAAAAAAAAACTAAAAACTAATAAAAAAACTAAAAAATCTAAAAATCTAAATAAACTAAAAAAGAAAAAAAAAGGAAAAAAATAAAAGAGAAAAACAAAACTAAAAAACGAATGTATATACAGACCGGGACACCGGGATACAAATGACGACCGGGACACAGGGAATATAAATGACGACAGGGACACAACTACAACGGGGACACCGGGGGAAACAGTGGGATATAAATGACGACCGGGACAGGGAATGGTCGATTAGCAATCACCATCAACAAAGCTCAAGGGCAATCATTAGAATCATGAGGTATAGATCTGAATACAGATTGTTTTCCCATGGACCATTATATGTTGCATGTTCAAGAGTCGGTAAACCTGACAATCTATTTATATGCAAAGACAATGGGACAGCAAAGAATGTTGTATATTCGCAAGTTTTACGTAGTTAAAACCATATATATATATATATATATATATATATATATATATATATATATATATATATATATATATATATATATATATATATATATATATATATCTATATTCACAGGTGGGACATAGGGACACAACTACAATGGCGCGTAACTATTATGGCGCGTAACGACTTACGCGCGCGGGGGGGCTTGGGGGGGGGCGAAGCGCCCGCACCAACTAGGTGTTGGGGTGGCGCTTCGCGCCACCCCAACAGCTAGTCTATATATATATATAAATAATTGTCTGTGTGTCAAGTGACGTCATGTTTGTGTTTCGACTGATGTCATGTTTGTCAACTGACGAAATTGCAGACCGGGACATCGGGACACAAATGAAGACCGGGACATCGGGACACAAATGAAGACCGGGACACCGGGACATAGGGAATATAAATGACGACCAGGACCCTCAAAGAGAAAGCGACCAGGACACAAGGAATGTTTAATTAGCAATCACCATTAACAGAGCACCGGGACACAAATGACGACGAAGACACAGGGAATATAAATGACGACCAGGACACTCAAAGAGAAATTACAGACCGGGACACCGGAACACAAATGACGACCGGGACACAGGGAATGTAAATGACGACCGCGACACTCAAAGAGAAATTACAGACTGGGACACCGGGACACAAATGACGACCGGGACACAGGGAAACAACAACAACGGGGACGCCGGGGGGGCACAGGGGGATATATAAATGACGACGGGGACACAGGGAATGTTCGATTAGCAATCACCATCAATAAAGCTCAAGGGCAATCATTAGAATAATGAGGTATAGATCTGAATACGGATTGTGTTTCCCATGGACAATTATATGTTGCATGTTCAAGAGTCGGTGGTGGGACAAAACTTATTTTTCTTCCAACAATTTATCTAATCCAGGTTTTGGTTTTCGAAAGTATGGCAGGCATTGATGACCTTATCCATGTCAAAATCAAATAGCCAATCATCATTGCTATGCTTTTCAGTTAGTTTGGTTTGTTTTACATTGGCTGGTTTTTTGTCATTGTGAAATACATATCACCAAACCTTTAACAAAGGTTTATCTTTTAACAAAGATATGTAGGCATTGATGACCATATCCATGTCAAAATCCCAAACTCAGTGAATATTGATATCATTTTCAATTTTGACCAGGTTTTGATTCTTGTTGTCCAGCTTGGTTTTCATTTTCATTTTTGACTAGCTCACATGTTTGGTTGTGTACAAATATAGAAGTTTATTACATAAATTAATTTGTAAGTTAGCCTAGGCATATTTACTACTAATATAAACATTCGCAAATAAAATTGAAAATTCTAGGGGCCTTTTTAAGTAACAAAAAACTGAAGGGCAACTAGACCTCCTGCCTCGCCTCTTTTCTCAAAGTTGCCTGGTCAAAACTTTAAGAAAGCCATATAGCCAAAAAAAGTAAAATTAACATGTAAATTTCGTTTGAATTATTCATGTAAATTGAGCCAAAATCAAAACCTGTATCAAATCAAAAGCCTTCAGAAATTAAATAAACAAAACAAGTTTTTTTTAACCGAAAGTAAGGAGCAACATTAAAACTGTCCCTGCCCTGCTCCTGATGCTAAAGTTTTTTATTGCTTAAAAAGTAGAGCTCTGAGGATCAAACTTTAGCGTAAATAGCGGGCGTTAAGGAGGGGACAGCCCCTCTCATATACAGAATAATAAAAATAGTACATCCATGATCTTTCTTTGGGCAAAAAAAAAACAAAATTCCATATTTTTGCAGATAGGAGCTTGAAACTTCTACAGTAGGGTTCTCTGATAGTCATAGAATCATTAAGATTCTATGACTTTTAGAGGATGTTTCTCCCTTTTTTCCGAAAACAAGGCAAATTTTCTCAGGCTTGTAACTTTTGATGGGTATAACTAAACTTGATGAATCTTGTATATTTAAAATCAACTTAAAAATCTGAACACAATCTATGTCTTGGCTTTTTTCTACAATTGGCTATGACTTTGACTTTTCCCACAACTATTCCCTTTTTTTAAATTACAAAAATCAGCGGATCTCGGTCGAGGCCGATTCTTTTGATGTATGTATTGGCATCAATATTCCTTTTTTTTGCTTACTCTTGCTTACTATTTTTTTATTACTACTTTTTTGCTTGGTATTGAGCCGGGTTGCTCTTTACTACACAGTTTGTTACCACAAACTGTTTGATAATTGATTATTAAAGCAAGTCCAATTTCTAACAATGATTTCTACTAAGCTTCAAACTTTTGTTCTACTTTTTCAAGGTTTTTGAATTGCTGTAATCCCGAGTCAAAATTATTATATTTGCAAATATTTTTGCAATTACCAATTTTTTGCTCTTTAAGCAATTTGATATCAACTTCTCCATACATGAAAATCTTTGATTTTTTTTTGCATAATCGGACAACATCATTGCAGTATTGATTTATATAAAAAACATAAAAAAAAACTAGTTTTTTTTAACTGAAAGTAAAGAGCGACATTAAAACTTAAAACGAACAGAAATTACTCCGTATATGAAATGGGTTGTCCCCTCCGCAATCCCTTGCTCTTTACGCTTAAGTTTTTAATTGTTTTAAAAAGCAGAATTGTGGCAAAGAGTCAAACTTTAGCGTAAAGAGCGAGGGATTGCGGAGGGGACAACCCATTTCATATACGGAGCAATTTCTGTTCGTTTTAAGTTTTAATGTCGCTCCTTACTTTCAGTTAAAAAAACTAGTTTTTTTATGTAATTTCTAAACGTTTTCGAATTAATGCGTGTCTGATTTTGGCTCTCCGCACATAAATTATTAAAATGAAATTTGCATATTAATTCCTTTTTTGGCTTAATGGCTTTCTCTTAGTTTTGATCAGACGACTTTGAGAAATATGGGGTGGGGAAAGCCTAGTTGCCCTGTAATTTTTCGGTTACATAAAAAGGCAACTATAAATTTTAATTTTTAACGAATGTTTTTATTAGTAAAAAATATATGTAACTTAAGAATTAACTTACTTAACAATCTTTTATATTCTTAAATTTCTATTATGTATATGAGGGGGTTTGTACCCTCGTTAATACCTCGCTCTTTACACTAAATCGTAAGTTTTGTCCCAATTCTTTAAGAATGACCCCTTAATCCGAAAGGCCATAAAATAAATAGTTGAAATTACTAAATATACTACAGCATAAAGAGCGAGGAATTTATCTCCTCCTAAATACCTCGCTCTTTATGCTAAAGTATTCTTAGAACCCCTCATATGCGTAATAATCTCTGTTCATTTTAAGTTTCAATGCTACTCCTTACTTTCAATTGAAAAAGCTTTTCCATGTTTATTTTTTCATTGTTTTTTTTATAGTAATTTTAGAAAATCCTGCGCCCTTTTCATTGAATTTCTGTTCCCCCATGACATATTTCTCCAAGGAAAGATCCTCCCACATAGCTCCGTCCCCTCAACCCCACCCCCCAAAACCAAAAAAAATCCCCTGAAAACGCTGTACTCTTCCCAATAACCATTATTATATGTAAACACTGGCCGAAGTTTGTAACTTGCAGCCCCTCCCCAGGGACTGTGGGGGAGTAAGTCATTCCCAAAGACATAGTTATTATGGTTTTTGACTATGCGGAACAAAATGGCTCTCTCAAAATTTTGATCTGTTGACTTTGGAGAAAAAATGAGTGTGGGAGGGGGCCTAGGTGCCCTCCAATTTATTTGGTCACTAAAAAGGGTACTAGAACTTTTCATTTCCGTTAAAATGAGCCCTCTTGCGACATTCTAGGACCACTTGGTCGATACGATTACCCCCAGGGAAAAAAAAACAAAAAAAAAAAAACAAAGAAATGAACACGCACCCGTGATTTGTCTTCTGGCAAAAAATACGAAATTCCACATTTTTGTAGATAGGAGCTTGAAACTTCTACAATAGGGTTCTCTGATACGCTGAATCTGATGGTGTGATTTTCTTTAAGATTCTATGACTTTTAGGGGCTGTTTTCCCCTATTTTTTAAAATAAGGCAAATTTTTTCAGGCTCGTAACTTTTATGGGTAAGACTAAACTTGATTAAACTTATATATTTAAAATCAGCATTAAAATGCGATTCTTTTGATGTAGCTATTGATATCAACACTCCATTTTTTAGAATTTTGGTTGCTATTGAGCCGGGTCGCTCCTTACTACAGTTCGTTACCACGAACTGTTTGATCTCATCTCTCTCATATTTTTTTCTAAAATTAAGGCTCTTGACAAATTTTCTCTAACTCTTGACCCATCTAGATTGTTTTTTTTAAAGGCCAGAATATCTCAGGATGCCAGTTTTCCCAAAAAATTGTAGAGCCGTTTATATCTTCTATATATATAAAAATAAGTTGTTTGTGTGTTGTGTGTTGACTGACGTCATGCATGTTTGTCGACTGACGTCATTATAAGGATTGAGCATTATGCCGCCATGAGGTTGTTTGTCGACTCTCTTCATGTTTGTCGGCTGACGAAATTACAGACCGGGACACCGGGACACAAATGACGACCGGGACACAGGGAATATAAATGACGACCGGAAAACTGACGTCGTGTTTGTCGACTGACGAAATTACAGACCAGGACATCGGGACACAAATGACGACCGGGACACCGGGACATAGGGAATATAAATGACGACCGGGACACTCAAAGAGAAATTACAGACCGGGACACCGGAACACAAATGACGACCGGGACAAAAATGACGACCTGGACACCGGGACACAGGGAATATAAATGACGACCGCGACACTCAAAGATAAATTACAGACTGGGACACCGGGACACAAATGACGACCGGGACAAAGGGAAACAACAACAACGGGGACGCCGGGGGGCACAGGGGGATATATAGATGACGACGGGGACACAGGGAATGTTCGATTAGCAATCACCATCAACAAAGCTCAAGGACAATCATTAGAATAATGAGGTATAGATCTGAATACAGATTGTTTTTCCCATATATATATATATATATATATATATATATATATATATATATATATATATATATATATATATATATATATATCATGAAAAGAGAAATCACCAATGCAACAGCACAAACAAAAAAAAAAAAGAAAAAAAAAGAGAGACAGAAGGAGAAAAGGAAGACTGTTTTCCTAAATTAGTGATTAATTTAGACCAGCACTTGAATGAGGCCTTAACCCTACTCATCCATACAATCACATAGGTCAAACAGCATAGCCATACACAATCAACCATAAAGAATAATCCATAGACAGGCAGTCATGTCAATAAGTATAAGTCGTCATTTACCAAACAATAGAAAAAATAATATAGACAAATAATTCAGATGCAACACCCAACATAAGGGCTCATCAGGAGAATACACTGGCCTATATAGGGTTTCGCCACTCTAAATTCTCTACCCAGCACAGTGTTGTGGCTACCACAGAATATCCATGGCATCCCCGCGTCAGGTATCACCCCCAAAATATATGCCTATGAAAGAAAAAAAAAAAACAGCAAATGTAAAACAACCAAGTAAAACCAAAACAAGCTTATCCTGTTAATATATCCCTCCCTTTAGCAACAATAGGTAAACTAAATATTATAAATTTTACCAAATCACAAATATTAACACATTGCAAAAAACCTGAATGAACTAAACAATTATAGAATTCATCTTTACCATGTGGCTAATTTTTAAGAAAATCCGCTCAATTAGAAACACAATTCAAAATAAATGGCGCTGCGACAACATTTCTTGAACCTCCGAAATTAGTTGAAAATTTCTTTAAGTATTTCTAGATAATTCTTTTGATATTTATTTAAGTTCGTTATAATGAAAACTAAATTTTTTAAATTGCCAAGTTAATTTATTTGCAGAAAAACCTCTTGATATCAATTTTTGGCTTAAGATTTTACATCTATTTTTAAAATCAATATAATTACTACAAATCCTTGCATAACGAAGTAACTGTGAGAAAAACGCTGAATATGTGATATTTGAGTGTATATTACTTTCAGGGAATGGGAAACTAATTACTTCAAAATCAAAATCATCCGTTTTATTATACATTTTAAAACTTAATTTATTATTATCACAAATATTAGTATTTAAATCCAAGAAATGATCTTCATGACCAGCGCCATGACTAGGCTCAAGAATAAGCTCTGATGGATATATATTTTTAGAAATATCAATGAAATCCTTACAATTTAAGACCAAAATATCATCTAAATATCTTTTATTATTTGACAAAGCATGTTTTAAATTAATTGGATTATTCTTATCCATCATATATTTATATTCTAGTTGACTTAAAAATAAGTCAGCTATGAATGGGCTGGCATTCCCCCCCATGGGAATTCCCACAATTTGCTTGTACAAATCACCCCCAAATCTTATATAAGTACTAGCTGTTGGGGTGGCGCTTCGCGCCACCCCAACACCTAGTTGGTGGGGGCGCTTCGCGCCCCCCCCCAAGCCCCCCGCGCGCGTAAGTCGTTACGCGCCATAATAGTTACGCGCCATTGTAGTTGTGTCCCTATGTCCCACCTGTGAATATAGATATATATATATATATATATATATATATATATATATATATATATATATATATATATATATATATATATATATATATATATATATATATATATGGTTTTAACTACGTAAAACTTGCGAATATACAACATTCTTTGCTGTCCCATTGTCTTTGCATATAAATAGATTGTCAGGTTTACCAACTCTTGAACATGCAACATATAATGGTCCATGGGAAAACAATCTGTATTCAGATCTATACCTCATGATTCTAATGATTGCCCTTGAGCTTTGTTGATGGTGATTGCTAATCGACCATTCCCTGTCCTGGTGTCCCGGTCGTCATTTACATCCCCCTGTTTCCCCCGGTGTCCCCGTTGTAGTTGTGTCCCTGTGTCCCGGTCGTCATTTATATTCCCTGTGTCCCGGTCGTCATTTGTATCCCGGTCTGTATATACATTCGTTTTTTAGTTTTGTTTTTCTCCTTTATTTTTTTCCTTTTTTTTTCTTTTTTAGCTTATTTAGATTTTTAGATTTTTTAGTTTTTTTATTAGTTTTTAGTTTTTTTTTCTTTTTAGTTTTTTTGTCCCGGTCGTCATTTATATCCCCCTGTTTCCCCCGGTGTCCCCGTTGTAGTTGTGTCCCTGTGTCCCGGTCGTCATTTATATTCCCTGTGTCCCGGTCGTCATTTGTATCCCGGTGTACCGGTCTGTATATACATTCGTTTTTTAGTTTTGTTTTTCTCCTTTATTTTTTTCCTTTTTTTTTCTTTTTTAGTTTATTTAGATTTTTAGATTTTTTAGTTTTTTTATTAGTTTTTAGTTTTTTTTTCTTTAGTTTTTAGTTTTTTTGTAGTTTTTGCCTTTTTTTTAGTTTTTTCAGTTTTTTTTTAGTTTTTTATTGGTTTTTACCTTTATTTTAGCTTATTTTTCAGTTTTTTTCCTTTTTTTAGTTTTTTTTTAGTTTTTAGTTTTTTTAGTTTTTTACCTTTTTTTAGTTTTTTTTTAGTTTTTTAGCTTTTTTATTTCTTTTATTAGTTTTTAGTTTTTTTTGTAGTTTTTGCCTTTTTTTTAGTTTTTTTAGTTTTTTAGCTTTTTTATTAGTTTTTAGTTTTTTTTGTAGTTTTTGCCTTTTTTTAGTTTTTTTAGTTTTTTAGCTTTTTTATTTTTTTATTAGTTTTTAGTTTTTTTTGTAGTTTTTGCCTTTTTTTAGTTTTTTCAGTTTTGACGTCACCTGATCCAGTTTTTTCAGGTGACGTCACCTGATCCACAGATCCACAGACAACTTATTTTTATATATATAGATAGTTTTTTTTTTTACTTATGTCCTGGTCGTCATTTATACTCCCTGTGTCCCGGTGCTTTGTTGATTGCTAATCGAACATTCCTTTTGTCCTGGTCGCTTTCTCTTTGAGTTTCGTCATTTATTTTTTTCTTTTTTAGTTCTTTTAGTTTTTACCTTTTTTAGTTTTTTTTAGTTTTTTAGATGAAAATTTTTTTTAGTTTTTTCCTTTTTTTCTTTTTAGTTTTTTATTGGTTTTTACCTTTATTTTAGCTTATTTTTCAGTTTTTTCCTTTTTTTTAGTTTTTTTTTATTTTTTATTTTTTTTAGTTTTTTACCTTTTTTTAGTTTTTTTAGTTTTTTAGCTTTTTTACTTTTTTTATTAGTTTTTAGTTTTTTTTTGTAGTTTTTGCCTTTTTTTTAGTTTTTTCAGTTTTTTTTTTAATTTTTTATTGGTTTTTACCTTTATTTTAGCTTATTTTTCAGTTTTTTTCCTTTTTTTTTAGTTTTTTTTAGTTTTTAGTTTTTTTAGTTTTTTACCTTTTTTTAGTTTTTTAGTTTTTTAGCTTTTTTATTTTTTTTATTAGTTTTTAGTTTTTTTTTGTAGTTTTTGCCTTTTTTTAGTTTTTTTAGTTTTTTAGCTTTTTTATTAGTTTTTAGTTTTTTTTGTAGTTTTTGCCTTTTTTTAGTTTTTTTAGTTTTTTAGCTTTTTTATTTTTTTATTAGTTTTTAGTTTTTTTTTGTAGTTTTTGCCTTTTTTTAGTTTTTTCAGTTTTGACGTCACCTGATCCAGTTTTTTCAGGTGACGTCACCTGATCCACACATCCACAGACAGACAGACAACTTATTTTTATATATATAGATAGATTGTATAAAACAAATTCCAATAACTCAAAAATCATATCCAAGCTGTAACATCTCAAGTTAACTGTAGTATTAAAGCAATTTGTCCATATAGCTTTTTTATTATAAATGTCTATTTTTAAGAACCTCTTACTAGATAAGAAGAAAGATTTCTTGATAACAGTTTTTAAATTATCAAACACTACATTAAGTGATAAATTAGTATACATTGTCGCAAAATAGAAAGACTCAATTCTTTTAGCTGAAACCATTGTTAAAGAATCTATAACCTGCAGTGAATTATTAACACTCCAATATGGATTAAAATTCGAAAATTTTTTAATACCAGAAGAATAGGTTTTAAGTTTATTTACAATTTCCTTTAAAATTAAAGAAAGGTCAGTAGCAGCAATGCGGGTTGGACATTTAGCTGCTCCAGCAATAAACCGTGGTTTAGGGGGATTCTTATGAAATTTTACAGTTCAATATAGGAAAGGGAACTTTTTATCATTGTCATTTATTTTAATATTAAAATTTTTAAAAAGTATTTCTTAAGTCTTTTCAATTAAATTCTCATCCTCTATATTTACCTTTTCGTAAACATTAGTTGTGCATAACTCCCTTTTTAAGATATCACAATACAGCTTCTGACAAATTATGGCAAAATTATTATTAGCTTTATCCACTGGCACAATTACAAATTCATTCTTTAGATTAGCAATTGCTTGTTTAATCTTCGCATTATAAAATAATGATTTAGTGTTACTATTTTTTAAGTTAGAATATATTTTATTTCTTATTTTACTAGTAATTAAATTCTTCCAACTTAGAAAACTCTCTTTATTTTTATTCTCTTTCTTACACCACTTATCAATAAATAAATCAAAATCATTTTCCAAGCCATCAAGAACACTCGATGGTTTCAGATGATGAGAAAGACGGAAATTAGCCCTTTTATTCATTATAATTTGAAGATCATCTTGCTTTATTATTGACAAGTCCCCTGTTATAACATGTTTGTAAGTAGGATTTACAAATGGGCCAAGTTGCTTACAATTACAAACCGGTTTCCAATTTATATCACTATCTAGTCTTTTTAGTTTTAAATTATAATTAAAAATAATTTGCCCAATAGTTATTGAAAATTTATAAGTTAAAACTGGACTATCATTATAATTCAAATTACTAGGAAGGGCCTGTTTCACATGCCGCTGATTTAAAATTTCTGGTAAATTAATATCTTCAATCTGCTTACAAGTAAAATTAATAGGTAAATATAATCTGTTATCCTTATTACTAATCTTATCGAACTTTTTCTTTTTTGAAATAAATTTCGTTTTAGTTAGAATGCAAATTGTATCACATATTACTTTAAAATTATAATCAAGAGCTGTATTATTCTTAACAATCCAGAAAAGTTTGATTAAATTCCTCTTGGATAAATTATTTAGACATTTTATTACAGAAATCATACCCCTAGATTCAAGTAGCTGGCATAGATCTATAGAAAGCATATATACATCCAATTCATTTTTTCTATTATTTTTCCTATGTCCTCTCGATCGTTTTTTACGTTTAATAGGACAAGTAAAAGAAGGATGGTCCATAAAACCATCAATACATTTAACAACAACATGAGACATGTCACCATATTTTGCTACACGATCATTTAGCCCAAAAGGATAAGCTGTACCAAGAGTATGGATCCAGAAATCCTCCTGTTTACGTAGTCTATTATTCTTCTCTTCTTTATTTAAATTTTCTAATTCTAAATTTTCTAAAATTGTGACAGTTATATCTGATATGGAACATTTACCATTATTACAATGTTGAACTAGATAGTTATTAGTTTTTTCATTATTAACTGTTGTCTTATGTCCAGAAAATCTTTTATATATATTATTAGTTGTTTCCCCCACATTATATATATATATATATATATATATATATATAAGCGCGGGGGGCTTGGGGGGGGGGCGCGAGGCGCCCCCACCAACTAGGTGTTGGGGTGGCACGACCGGGACACAGGGAATATAAATGACGACCGCGACACTCAAAGGTAAATTACAGACTGGGACACCGGGACACAAATGACGACCGGGACACAGGGAAACAACAACAACGGGGACGCCGGGGGGCACAGGGGGATATATAAATGACGACGGGGACACAGGGAATGTTCGATTAGCAATCACCATCAACAAAGCTCAAGGGCATTCATTAGAATGATGAGGTATAGATCTGAATACAGATTGTTTCTCTCATGGACAATTATATGTTGCATGTTCAAGAGTCGGTAAACCTGACAATCTATTTATATGCACGGACAATGGGACAGCCAAGAATGTTGTATATTCGCAAGTTTTATGTAGTTAAATATATATATATATATATATATATATATATATATATATATATATATATATATCATGAAAAGAGAAATCACCAATGCTACAGCACAAACACACAAAAAAAAAAAAAAAAAAAAAAAAAAAAAAAAAAAAAAAAAAAAAAAAAAAAAAAAAAAAAAAGAGAGACAGAAGGAGAAAAGGAAGACTGTTTTCCTAAATTAGTGATTAATATAGACCAGCACTTGAATGAGGCCTTAACCCTACTCATCCATACAATCACATAGGTCAAACAGCATAGCCACACACAATCAACCATAAAGAATAATCCATGGACAGGCAGTCATGTCGTCAATAAGTATAAGTCGTCATTTACCGAACAATAGAAAAAATAATATAGACAAATAATTCAGAGGCAACACCCAACATAAGGGCTCATCAGGAGAATACACTGGCCTATATAGGGTTTCGCCACTCTAAATTCTCTACCCAGCAAAGTGTTGTGGCTACCACAGAATATCCATGGCATCCCCGCGTCAGGGATCACCCCCAAAATACATGCCTATGAAAAAAAAACAGCAAATGTAAAACAACCAAGTAAAACCAAAACAAGCTTATCTTGTTAATATATCCCTCCCTTTAGCAACAATAGGTAAACTAAATATTATAAATTTTATCAAATCACAAATATTAACACATTGCAAAAAACCTGAATGAACTAAACAATTATAGAATTCATCTTTACCATGTGGCTAATTTTTAAAAAAAATCTGCTCAATTAGAAACACAATTCAAAATAAATGGCGCTGTGACAACATTTCTCGAACCTCCGAAATTAGTTCAAAATTTCTTTAAGTATTTCTAGATAATTCTTTTGATATTTATTTAAAAGTTCGTTATAATGAAAACTAAATTTTTTAAATTGCCAAGTTAATTTATTTGCAGAAAAACCTCTTGATATCAATTTTTGGCTTAAGATTTTACATCTATTTTTAAAATCAATATAATTACTACAAATCTCCATCATTTTTTTTTTTTTTTTTTTTTTTTTTTTTTTGTTTTTTTTTTTTTTTTTTTTTTTTTGTATTAACATTTTTTCTTTTCACTGTCGCTATCAAAAGACATTCGTTTCAATTGTATACTCAGAGCTAGGCTCTTTCCAAAAATGTTCACAACTTCCCTATGTTTCCCTTATTTCCCTATCAGGGATTTCGTGACGCCAAATTCCTTGATTGCCAACAAATGAATGAAGGGGAAGAGGGTTGGATTCTAAGAACTTTGTTTAACAGCCTCAAATAAAGGGTTTTCTTTTTCGCCTGCATTTTCAAGACCAATTTACAGAGAAATGTTTTGGAGTAGGATTCAAACCAAGTACCCCCCCCCCCATGGATGCAGTTGTGTTCATTTGAGAGACATCATGAGCAATAATCCTAAGTAATTTTTCCAAAATATCCTCCTAAACAATCATCCAAGGTATTTTTTTCAAAATTTGCTTGCAGCTTAGTCAGCTTCTAGAGTGTTCGTGTTTTGTCTTGATTTGACCACAATTCCTTGATTGCGCCCATTCAAACTCTCCAAATAAAAACCAATTATTATATTTACAATGCCAGTTATTTCACCGAGAGTAATAGAGGCTAGAGGCTTTTATGTCTTTCATCAGAGTCTGCTCGTTGAGAACAACAAAGATAGGAGGAAATTATCTGTTGCGCTATTCCAGTATTCCCGGGAAACGCTTTCCCCGCGAAAAGATTCCATTCAAATTGTCTAGTCGATATAAACAAGAAAAAGCTGCGAATAGAAAAGGTCTATTGAGCAATACGTTTCATAGAATCAGGTGACGTCATGTTTCGGCTGACGTCATGAAATTAGTTGCCGTCATTTTTGCTTTGAAGGTGACGTCATTCAAGTTATATAAGACATATGTTCGCGTAGAAATCTATTAATGTTTAAGTTTACAATGACTGATGAAGATGCTCAAAGAGTCTATGGGCACACGTAAAAACATTAAAATTAACTACAAATATGCGTGTCCGATTGCAAAACGATGACTCTGGTCAAACATTTTCAGATCAATTGCTGGCAAAGGGAAACGGAAAGCTCCCAGTAGACTCAATTTCAGGACGTATACAACTACCTGCTGATTTCTGTAATTTAGTGACGTCCAAAAATGAATTGATTGAAAAAGTATTTCCGAATATTCTAAAAAATTATAAAAATAATAAATGGCTAAGTGAAAGAGCGATTCTCGCACCCAAAAATATAGACGTCCACGAAATCAACAATATTGTTTTGACCAAGATTCAAGACCAGGCAGTCCTTTACAAGTCAGTCGACACAGTTTTGGAACCAAATGAAGCGGTTAATTATCCATCTGAATTTTTAAATTCCATAGATCTTTCAGGGTTTCCACCACACGTGCTACAACTAAAAATAGGCGTACCAATAATACTTTTAAGAAATATAAACCCACCAAAGCTTTGCAATGGCACTTGACTTGCCGTAAAAAAAACAATGGAAAACCTAATAGAGGCCACAATCCTGACAGGGCCTTTTGAGGGTGAGGCTGTTCTTATTCCTCGCATTCCCATGATTCCAACGGATCTGCCTTTTCAATTTAAAAGATTGCAATTCCCAATTCGATTAGCATTTTCAATCACCATTAACAAAGCTCAAGGTCAATCATAGAAAAAATGTGGTATTGATCTTAATACTGATTAGTTTTTCCCATGGACAATTGTACGTTGCATGTTCGAGGGTCGGTAAACCTGACAATCTATTTATATGCAGCGAGAATTGGACAGCGAAGAATGTTGTATATTCGCAAGTTTTACGCAGTTAATTTGTATTTCGGAACCAAATGAAGCGGTTAATTATCCATCTGAATTTTTAAATTCCATAGATCCTTCAGGGTTTCCACCACACGTGCTACAACTAAAAATAGGCGTACCAATAATACTTTTAAGAAATATCAACCCACCAAAGCTTTGCAATGGCACGCGACTTGCCGTAAAAAAAAACAATGGAAAACCTAATAGAGGCCACAATCTTGACAGGGCCTTATGAGGGTGAGGCTGTTCTTATTCCTCGCATTCCCATGATTCCAACGGATCTGCTTTTTCAATTTAAAAGATTGCAACACAGACAATGGGACAGCGAAGACTGTTGTATATTCACAAGTTTTACGTAGTTAATTTGTATTGTATCTATCTATCTATCTATCTATATAAAAACGAGTTGTGTGTATGCATGTTTGTTTGTTTGTAAAAAGAGCGTTTGCATATGACGTCATTATTAGTACATACGGCTTTGTATATGGACAGACAATGGGAAAGCCAAGAATGTTGTATATTCGCAATTTTTACGTAGTTTGAAACACATATATAAATCTATCTATATTCACAGGTAGGACACAGGGACACAACTACAATGGCGCGTAACTAATATGGCGCGTAACGACTTACGCGCGCGGGGGGGCTTGGGGGGGCGCGAAGCGCCCCACCAACTAGGTGTTGGGGTGGCGCGAAGCGCCATCCCAACAGCTAGTATATATATATATATATATATATATATATATATATATATATATATATATATATATATATATATCTATATATATAAAAATAAGTTGTCTGTCTGTGGATCTGTGGATCAGGTGACGTCATGTTTCTGTGTCGGGTGACGTCATGAAATTAGTTGTCGTCATTTTTGCTTATACGATGCTTAGTATATTGTAAAACACATTAATTTGGTTAATAATATACCATTTAAAACACCAAAATGAACATGCTGGAGTAGTCATTCGGTGAGAGAGGGTGTCAGAACGGAGAATGAAGGTCCCAGGCTCAAATCCTGGTTAGGCTAAAAAAGGTAAAAAACTAAAAACTAAAAAAAACTGAAAAAACTAAAAAACTAAAAAAACTAAAAACTAAAAAAAAACTTAAAAAAAAGGGAAAAACTGAAAAATAGAAGAGAAAAAGAAAACTAATAAAATTAAGAATAAAAATAAAAAAAATAAAAAAGATAAAAACTAAAAAAAAAGTAAAAAGAAAAAACGAAAAAAAACTAAAAAAGCTAAAAAAAAAGCTAAAAACCAATAAAAAACTAAAGAGAAAAAAACTAAAAAAAATTTTCATCTAAAAAACTAAAAAAACTAAAAAAGGTAAAAACTAAAAGAACTAAAAAACTAAAAAAAGGAAGAAAACTGAAAAAATAAAGGAGAAAAAGAAAACTAAAAAAATATAAATAAAAATAAAAAACTAAAAAGATAAAACTTCAAAAAAACTAAAAAGAAAAAAGAAAAAAACTACAAAACCTAAAAAAAGGTCAAAACCAATGAAAAAAAAATAAACGGGGAACACTGGGACACAAATGACGACCGGGATACTGGGAATATAAATGACGACCGGGACACAAGGAATGTTCAATTAGCAATCACCATCAACAAAGCTCAAGGGCAATCATTAGAATCATGAGGTATAGATCTGAATATGGATTGTTTTTCCCATGGACAATTATATGTTGCATGTTCAAGAGTCGGTAAACCTGACAATCTAAATAAATGACGACACTCAAAGAGAAAGCGACCGGGACAAAAGGAATGTTCGATTAGCAATCAACAAAGCACCAGGACACAGGGAGTATAAATGACGACGACCGGGACACAGGGACATAACTACAAAGGGGACGCCGGGGTGCACAGGGGGATATATAAATGACGATGGCGACTCAGGGAATGGTCGATTAGCAATCACCATCAACAAAGCTCAAGGGCAATCATTAGAATCATGAGGTATAGATCTGAATACGGATTGTTTTCCCATGGACCATTATATGTTGCATGTTCAAGAGTCGGTAAACCTGACAATCTATTTATATGCACAGACAATGGGACAGCAAAGAATGTTGTATATTCGCAAGTTTTACGTAGTTAAAAACATATATATATATATATATATATATATATATATATATATATATATATATATATATATATATATATATATATATATATATATATATATATATTCACAGGTGGGACATAGGGACACAACTACAATGGCGCGTAACTAATATGGCGCGTAACGACTTACGCGCGCGGGGGGGCTTGGGGGGGGGGGGCGCGAAGCGCCCCCACCAACTAGGTGTTGGGGTGGCGCCAACAGCTAGTATATATATATATATATATATATATATATATATGTATATATATATATATATCTATATTCACAGGTGGGACACAGGGACACAACTACAATGGCGCGTAACGACTTACGCGCGCGGGGGGGCCTGGGGGGCGTGAAGCGCCCCAACCAGCTAATATATATATATATATATATATATATATATATATATATATATATATATATATATATATATATATATATATATATATATATATATATATATATATATATATATATATATATATATATATATATATATATATTATATAAACAGACCCTATATATTTTTATATAATTTTTATAATTTTTCATAAAATGCATCCTTATTTGTCAGACAACAATATATTAGCATCTCAGAATTTCTAATTGGTAGGCTATTTGTAACAGGCTAAAATAAGTAATGGTATTTATTTTCTACTAATTAACAGGAAAAGCCACTGCTTTTTGAAGAGAGATGGCCCATTATGCAGCCTACAGTCTCGAAGCTGGTGAGACAAGATTGTGTATCAAGAGCAGAATGGCAAGATTTATTTGGGGAAGTGCATCGGGTGTGTCTTTGGGATGAAAGAAGTCCAGATAAAATGTACAAGGCTCTCCAAGAAGAAATCATGACGTTTATTAGAGAGGCTCAAATAGTACGTATATATTTATGTATAGTAGTCCATTAACATATGGTCTTCAGTAATGTCGATTTGGAAAATTATGGTTGGGTTGCAAGCAATGCTTTCAATATCTTGGGAGAGCAAATTTGTTGTTTTTTCAATGTTTTAGTGAAAATATCCCCCAAAAAATATTTTTATAAAAATGCCCCCAAAAAGTTTATTCAAAATTTATGGGGGGGGGGGGCAAAAAATATAGGGGGCACAGTAACATTTATTTTGAAAATTTTTATTTTTTTTTTTCAGAAAAAAACCAGTTATACTTCCAAGAAATTCTGAGGGGTATTTATCAGTTTGAAAGAACCCTATTACTAAAGTTAGAAAGAAGGCCCAGACATTAAACAAGTCAAGAAGACCAAAATGATTTAGATTTTGATCGTTTGAATCAAAAATAAGGCACCGTATTGTTTAACAGACTGAGGAGACAGAATACTTTGCTATTATGGTAAAAAAAAACCCAAGACATAAAAAGAAACAGTTTGCAGTTCTTAATTAGATGCTTCAATCTAAAGTTCTGATCATTATGATCTGTAGATACTTGCAGTTTTGATCATTTACAGCAAGATTGGCATTCTAGTATTGATTAATGAGCAAATTACTAAATAGATATGTTTGGTCTGTTTTATTAATACTAAAACTTCTAATCATGCAAAATTGAGAACTCAGGTCCGTGGACCTGAAATCAAATTCGAGACTTATGAGTTTACATTTTTATTTACCTCTACTCAGCAGGAAAAAATTCTGTCCCACAAAATCTCTTTCTGAGTAGCTGCCAGCGTTAAAATTAGTTTTTTTCTAGAGCAAACAGTGTTATTCAAGGTATACAAACCAAAATTATAGACAAACTAACTGTTCAAAATTTTTGATGAAATCTTCCAGAAAGCAAAAGAACTATCTTGTGAATTTGGCCTATCTGAAGATCTTTTTCAAAATTTGCAGAATTGTAACTGTTAACTTAAACAACCAAAGCATGCATAGCAAGTAGCTTCTTGCCTACGTTATTTTGTAACCATGTTGACTTAGTTGCTAGAGTAAAGGAATAATAGAAAAATGTTTTGAAACAGGATTTTTTTTTTCTGGTGATAGACATACTGTGCTTCAGGATTGAAAGCCGTTTTATCAACGTTTTTGGATTGTTTATATATTTTTCTGTGCTATATCTATATTTACCACAGTTTCTGAACACTAACCAATTAGCCAGCATTGTAGGTCATTCTAAGGAACCTTGCATTGAAATAACCCTGTTAAACTCACAAACAGATCTTGTGAGAAGATAAAAAAATAAAAAATAAATGATGTGAATAAACTGTCCACCATTTTCTTTCACCTCTGTTATAACCTCTTTAGGGCATTGGCGAGAACATTTATTGATGTTTCATGGCCTGTGGCCTTGGTTTTTTCCTCTATGTTATTTTTAAGGGCATTTATTGTGACAGGTTTGTTTGTATATACCCACTCAGTGGTCTAACCCCAAAGGAAGGGATCTGAACAGCTGAGATCTGGCAAGCAGGGTGGCTAATTTATTTTTCATCTTCGAAAAAGAAGGACCTGGTTATTTCATTTAGAAAGGTCATAGACAAATCCTTACTGATGGAATCAAGCCAAATTGGCTTTAATTGCATTGAGACTAGAGGAATTTCTTGTGTTAAAGTGGCAGTGGCATAGAATTTTCTATTAGTTTTTAAAATTGGCTCATTAAACTGATAATACTACACTATCATCCATATTCACTCATTGGTGGTTTATGACTCGTGATGATTTTGGAAGGATAGCTATAATTGCTTTGAAAAAAAGATCGACGAATTAAGCAAGTTGTGATTTTTTTTATTCATCAGCTTCTTTTGGGATACCTTAAGGATGTCCCGAAAGAAACTGGCGGATTCGAAACTTGAATAATGTCACTAGCATTCAAATTGTGCTCAACAAATTTCTTCAGTTGAAAGATGTAGAACCCTGTAGGCCCTGGTTATTTTTTTTTTTTTTTAGATAAAATAAGGTATTATAGTCCACTTGTTCCAGCTTTACCAACAATTCTTAATCTAGGGTATGTTTTCGCTAAGTTCTGATTTTATTTAGAAAAAAATATTTTTTAAAAATGTCCACCATTCTGCTGTCCGCACTCTTGTGCCCTCTCCAGAAAAAGTTTTTGTTCAACAACCTGGACCATCCAACGCGACAAGACCAATTTGGAAAGCTAAAAAAAGGGTATGGACAAAATGTCTGGGGTAATAATGAGCTTAAATGAAACACAACGAAATCCACGGTTAGAAGGTAAACAGAAGTAAAAATCAAAATGAATCAAAAACGAAATGAAGGGCAATGAATCTGCTGTTAGAAGACAAGTGAAGGCAAGAATAAGAACAAACGCAAAACGAAAGTGAAGCACAGCGAAAGTTGTGGTTGGAAGACATGCGACAACGATTATCACAACCAATCACAAACGAAAATTATGTTTAAGGAAATCGGCGGTAAGATGACATACACAAACAAGCATGACAATGAATCATAGAAAAGATGATACATAACGTAACAGGCGGTTAGAACACGTGTAAAAAAGAATTGCAAACGAGAATGAAACACAACAAAATTGTGACTAGAAGAACAACATCGCTGCAATGTTCAATGGCAAAAAGCTATGGCACAGATCCCAGTGCTAACTTACAAAGCTGCTTTAAACAAAGCAAGTGTCAATTATATGCCATTAGGGCCAGTATTGTTATTTGTATTCACTGCGAAGCCCTCCATTTCCCCTGAGAAAGAGTAGCAAATAAAGTTAATTTGTTTTGAGATTGCTGTTTGCATGGTCGAATTGCATTTTCATCTTTACAGTTTCCAAATGAATTGGCTTACCTATTCGTACGACGTCACCCGCTCGCTACTGAGTTCCTCAAATGAATTTGAGTTCCACAAAATATTGACGGCCTTGAATTGCAAGAGTGGTGTTAAAGAGGAAGATTCATGAATCGTGCATAGTCGAGCTTTATCAAAGTGCTAGATACATTATTAATCAAAATGCAAGATTGCAGTGCTGCTTTGGTTTTCCAGTGCAATTCAAAGAAGTTAAATCTATAGCGGATAGTGAAAAACCAAGATGTTGTAGTTATGACCTTAAATTCGACCAAAGTAATAAAGAAGAATTTTTACATGATCTTATTGTATAGCGAAGAGTCAAAGATTATCTTTGAGTCACACAAGATAATTCTCATATGGCAACATGCAATACATATTTACTGAAAGAAACTCCAATGTCACATCAATGTCGAATATGTTGGCTGGATAGCTCCGGTTAAATATTTGTATAAGTACATATGCAAAAAACACGATAACGCCTCAATAAAGGTTGTCAAAAATCAGCGTGGTCTGATGTTTAATGAATCAAAACCCTGTTTGGAAGGATGTTGGTGACTGTTTGGCCATGATATCCAAATAAAGAGTCATGGTTTCCAACCCTTGAATATTTATTTACCTGGTCAATACTAAATTCAACATATTATATCCATGGTCAATACCAAGCCCAAGAAGATTTGGTTGATATTGGACGATAAGATTCAGTGTTAGAAGCATGTTTTCAATATAACCAGGTGTTGAAACAAACGCAAACATGCCTGAATTACTACTAATGTTTGTAAATACCCGAACATTTTATATAGGACGGAAAAACAAGTACAGGGAAATAACGAATCCGTCGATTGCCTATCATAAGTCGAATATACGAAGTAAATTATGTATTCCATCCAGAATCCTTCATATGAAGGATACAACCAGTTTTAAAGATCGCTTTACCGTCAATAGTATTCGTTATGCACCATACAAAAATTTTTGCCTAGGTAATGACCTTACATTTAACAATAAATAATGGACATATAATCTGGAAATATCAGCCCTGTTCAAAATGCCTTACCTAGTGCGAATGTTCTTCGTTCCAAAGGGTCTGTAGGAAAGATTCGAAATCAGTTATTCTGCAAGCAAGATGACTGAATCATTGGTGTTTAAAATTCTGACGAGTCAGCTACTACCAGAGAGCGTGTGTATCGGCTTCTACAAGGAAAACAGATAGAAATTGTGAATAGTATTTTATGGGCAGCCTATGATTCTAATTTTGTCAGAAGCAAAATTTTTCATAGATGGATCAGGCTGTACCAGTAGTCGTGTATAAAACCTTGTATCAAATTCTTTGTGGTCAAAATCGCAAAGTAAAATGTATGACGTTTAATGCAATCGTATCCAACCTATTGCTTTTCGTATAACAATGCACAAAACCTTTGGCCTGAAAATTCTGCTTTCATAATTTAATTTCCAGCCTAAAATCCGGTTCGAACAAATCTATAGAATCAGTTAAGTTGATATTTTCTCTATGGATAATGCACCAATGTTACCAAACACTAATCAGCTGTTTTGATCTATGGCAAATCTAAACTGGTCGTTTGGACAGAAAATATTAGTTGCTTTAGGTGATTTCAGTCTGTGCATACTTGTTCAATTCCCTAGCATGAAACACTCGATTTATTCAAAAACTTCTCTCGAAATATTTAGAAAATTTGTCTGAAAAAAACCATGCGTGTTGATCCTGAACTGGAGTCATTCGTAAATTGTATTTTGGAACTGAGAAATGAATATCGTCCTAAAAATAACTTCAGTTAAATCGGATTACCCGAGGATATGGTTTCCAATGATAGATTAATTGAGGAAGTATTTGGAAATTGCCTTGCGAATCAGAATTACAGTGGAATGAAGGAACAGTAGTTTTAGCGCTCAACAAAGAAGTAAGAAAAAAAAGAAGGAAAGATCCTGGATCACCTCCCAGGACAATATAAATGCTATAAAAGCTGTGAATCTGTTGAATCGTAAACAGGAAGGATAAATGGAATTCACACTAGGATTTCTTAATTCAATTGAAGCGGCAGTTTTGAAATCCCATTACTGAAAGCTAAAAAATAATACGATAATCATGTATACGCATAATTTAGATGTTTAAGAGTGTAAGCGCAATGGAGCACGCTTAGTTGCTGCTACTACTACTACTAATAACTCACCGCAACACCAAGCCGTTATAGGTTAACACAGCTACGCACGCTCCTCCTCAAACCCAATCTATTCTAAATTGTTAAAAACAACAGTGCCGGCCCAGAAGCATTACGGTCTTAGCGAATTTTTCATGTGGAGATGCTCCAGCGAAATTATCCGTGGGCTATTTCCACGTGTATTTGTGGGAAATAATTTCCATGGAATGGGTTATCTCTGGAGTGATGGAGAAACCGATTTCAATAAAGGAGATTTCCATGAGGGGGAGGGTTTCCCCCTCCATATATGAAGGGTTCTCCCCCTACTTTGGTCTTTATGCTAAATTTTGACTGTTTGTCCCAATATTTTAAGAGCGTTTACTGAAACATGGGAGCTTTTTACCGTGAATAGGAAGCTTTTTTAAAAATGCTAATAGCTTTAGCGCGAAGAGTTAGGTAAAGAGGAGGGGACAACCCTTCATATAAGGAATAAATCTTCCAAAATTAATTTGCAAATTTTGCTTCTATTTCGCATGCATGGTGAGCAAAGTTTGAACCTGCATTAGTTGAAAAACGTACAGAAATTAAATAGAAAACAAGTTTCTTAATTGAAAGTAAATGCGCAAGCGTTCGATTCTGTTGATAGAAGAGCTTTAGCAAAGGTCTTATCCTTATATGGTATAACAGACAAATACATTAGAGTGATTTGTGCTATGTACGAGAATAATACTACTGCGGTTAAGGTAGGAAATGTGGTTAGCAGCTTGTCTTGTATTAAATAAGGAGTCAAGCAGGTTGTGTGCTATACCCCTTTATATGGATCATTTTGATGGACTTTGTCTTAAGGAGAACAGGAAAGGCAAACGCTAAATACGTATTAAATGCGTTCAATATCTTGTGGCAATTAAATGTTTCTCCATGTACGTTAAAAATATTACATTCAGATGCCTACTGGTACAGAAATTTGAGCCCACTACGCCACTGTGCGTATCGTTGGTTCTGACAGACAACAAGCTGAACGTAAAAGATGAAATCAGGTTGCAATCTGGGTTTTTAGCCTGTTGTTAAAATCTAAGAAATCTAGAGTTTTTAACCTCTAGCTTATAGTAATAAATCTTAATTTTGAAAAGAAGGTTCTGTAGTCAAGAACAAACTGTTGCCCAGAGTAACTGAAATATTTTATAGTAAAAGACGATCATTAGAAAAACAAACATTTAGAAAAATTTGCTAATATTGGACTTGGTTTGCTGCCTGAGTCTTTGAGGTTCGTTTCTTACTTTATAGTGAAGAACGAACTCTACCACCCGTAACTGAAATATTAAATTAAAATGCAATTAAGGAACTGTTTAAGCCCTTATTAGTAAAATTGTAGGTGCAACGTTAGCTGCAACCTATTAAGAGACGAAAAATGTCCGATCGTAGCAAAAAATGGCCAAAAACTCTTTAAAAAAAGAGATAAAAACATAAAATATCAACATCAAATAAAACATAATATACACCACCATTAGAACAGCCTTATCTGAAAAACTTATAAAAGAAAATTAAAATCCCCTGGCTTGAATAGCAAGGAAAATCCATTGGACTGAAAATAATCCAAGTTGTTACAGTAAAGAACGAAGTCTAAAAGACGATCACGTCCCATAGTAAGAAATACAATAGCCCAGAACTCCTAAAAACAGAGCCAGATTGAAAAATAAAGTATTACAATCGATTAGAATCGTATTGTCCGAAACCCTATGGAGGAACTTACAGCTTCTTGTCTTGAATAACGGGGAAAACCCATGGGCTTGAAAACAAGATAATTTGCTTGAACTACGATATTCTGCATCAACGGCATCTTTTTTTCTTTTTCTCTCAAGATAGATGAGCTTTGGAATATCATAGAGACCTTTTGAGTGGCTCATTTGAAAGGAAATCGTCACATATAGTGCCTTTTGTAATAAAAAAATATATTCAAAAAATATTATTACAAAAAAACTACATTTTCTTGTGCAAGCTTGATGAATGACGTCATAATCATAGGCTGTAATCATATATGACGTAACAAGTCATTGCAATATTTATTCACGCTTATCTTTCGACAGAATAATATACGAAACGCATAGGGATTTAAATAGTTCATTATAAATGGGACTAGTTTCAGTCCCAGTTTCATCGGATATAGCTGAAACCTAGTAAAGAACAAACCACGACACATAGTAACTAAAAGTTACGATTTCATCGGATATACCTGAAACTTAGTAAAGAAAAAATTACATAAAGGATCAGTATAGTCCTTAATAAATGGGGATTAAGAATGTTGCATAAAGGATCAATTTAGTTCAGTTAAAGAACGAGCTATAGTTATAAAAGGGGATTATGTAAGTTTCATCGCTTTCATAGCTGTACAGACAGCTGAGACTTAGTGAAGGACTTATCATAGGATAAATTGGACTTAGTTAGCTAGCTGATTATCTGATGTTCGGGGCAGACGTAATCAGATCGTTTATGGGCACACATAAAGACATTAAAATTAACTACAAATATGCGTGTCCGATTGCAAAACGATGACTCTGGTCAAACATTTTCAGATCAATTGCTGGCAATTAGAAACGGAAAGCTCCCAGTAGACTCAATTTCAGGACGTATACAACTACCTGCTGAATTCTGTAATTTAGTGACGTCCAAAAAATGAATTGGTTGAAAAAGTTTTCCGAATATTCTAACCAATTATAAAAATCATAAATGGCTAAGTGAACGAGCGATTCTTGCAGCCAAAAATATAGACATCCACGAAATCAACAATATTGTTTTGACCAAGACTCGAGACCAGGCAGTCCTTTACAAGTCAGTCGACACAGTTCTGGAACCAAATGAAGCGGTTAATTATCCATCTGGATTTCTAAATTCCCTGGATCTCCCAGGGTTTCCACCACACGTGCTAGAACTAAAAATAGGCGTACCAATAATATTGTTACGAAATATAAACCCACCAAAGCTTTGCAATGGCACGCGACTTGCCGTAAAAAAAAACAATGGAAAACGTAATAGAGGCAACAATCTTGACAAGGTCTTTTGAGGGTGAGGCTGTTCTTATTCCTCGCATTCCCATGATTCCAACGGATCTGCCTTTTCAATTTAAAAGATTGCAATTCCCAATTCGATTAGCAATTGCAATCACCATCAACAAAGCTCAAGGTCAATCATTAGAAAAATGCGGTATAGATCTTAATACAGATTGTTTTTCCCATGGACAATTGTACGTTGAATGTTCGAGGGTCGGTAAACCTGACAATCTATTTATATGCACCGACAATGGGACAGCGAAGAATGTTGTATATTCGCAAGTTTTACGTAGTTAATTTGTATTTTATATGTATATCTATCTATCTATCTATATCTATCTATCTATCTATCTATCTATATAAAAATGAGTTGTACGTATGCATGTTTGTTTGTAAAAAGAGCGTTTGCATATGACGTCATTATAAGTATATAAGGCTTTGTATATGCACAGACAATGGGACAGCCAAGAATGTTGTATATTCGCATGTTTAACGTAGTTAAAAACATATGTATATCGATCTATATTCACTGCTGGGACACAGGGACACAACTACAATGGCGCGCGACTTACGCGCGCGGGGGGGGCATGGGGTGGGCGCGAAGCGCCCCCACCAACTAGATGTTTGGGGGACGTCATGTCATCATGTCGTCATGAAGTTAGTTGTCGTCATGTTTGTTATGAAGATGACGTCATTCAAGGTATTTAAGAAAATCGTTCAAAGACAAATTTCTAATTGTAAGAAGATCGTGGACGGAAGAATGTTTTATTGTAAAATGACTGAAGAACCTACAATGGCAACAGCCGAGGAAGCTGCTCAAAAGACAAATTTTTAATTGTAAGAAGATCGTGGACGGAAAAATGTTTCATTGTAAAATGACTGAAGAACCTACAATGGCAACAGCCGAGGAAGCTGCTCAAAGAGTCTATGCCAAAAAACTTGCGGCTGATAGAAAAAGTAAGAAAAGAAAGCGTGCCGAGGAATCACAAGAACAGCAAGAAAACAGGCTTGCGGCTGATAGAGAAAGTAAGAACAGAAAGCGTGCCGAGGAATCACAACATATATATATATATATATATATATATATATATATATATATATATATATATATATATATATATATATATATATATATATATATATATATACATATATATATATATATATATATATATATATATATATATATACATATATATATACATATATATATATATATTTATATATATATATCTATACATACATACATATAAATATATATATATATATATATATATATATATATATATATATATATATATATATATATATATATATATATATATATATATATATATATATACATATATATATATACATATATATATATATATATATATATATATATATATATATATATATATATATATATATATATACTAGCTGTTGGGGTGGCGTTTTGCGCCCCCCAAGCCCCCCCGCGCGCGTAAGTCGTTACGCGCCATATTAGTTACGCGCCATTGTAGTTGTGTCCCTGTGTACCACCTATGAATATAGATTGATTTATGATTTATATATGTGTTTTGAACTACGTAAAACTTGCGAATATACAACATTCTTGGCTTTCCCATTGTCTGTGCATATACAAAGCCTTATGTACTAATAACGACGTCATATGCAAACGCTCTTTTTACAAACAAACAAACATGCATACACACAACTCGTTTTTATATAGATAGATAGATAGATAGATAGATAGATAGATACAATACAAATTAACTGCGTAAAACTTGCGAATATACAACATTCTTCGCTGTCCAATTGTCGCTGCATATAAATAGATTGTCAGGTTTACCGACCCTCGAACATGCAACGTACAATTGTCCATGGGAAAAACAATCAGTATTAAGATCAATACCACATTTTTCTAATGATTGACCTTGAGCTTTGTTGATGGTGATTGCAAATGCTAATCGAATTGGGAATTGCAATCTTTTAAATTGAAAAGGCAGATCGGTTGGAATCATGGGAATGCGAGGAATAAGATGAGCCTCACCCTCAAATGGCCCTGTCACGATTGTGGCCTCTATTACGTTTTCCATTGTTTTTTTTACGGCAAGTCGCGTGCCATTGCAAAGCTTCGGTGGGTTGATATTTCGTAACAGTATTATTGGTACGCCTATTTTTAGTTGTAGCACGTGTGGTGGAAACCCTGAAAGATCCACGGAATTTAAAAATTCAGATGGATAATTAACCGCCTCATTTGGTTCCAAAGCTCTGTCGACTGACTTGTAAAGGACTGCCTGGTCTCGAATCTTGGTCAAAACAATATTATTGATTTCGTGGACGTCTATATTTTTGGGTGCAAGAATCGCTCTTTCACCTAGCCATTTATTATTTTTATAATTGTTTTGAATATTCGGAAATACTTTTTCAATCAATTCATTTTTGGACGTCACTAAATTACAGAATTCAGCAGGTAGTTGTATACGTCCTGAAATTGAGTCACTGGGAGCTTTCAGTTTCCAATTGCCAGTAATTGATCTGAAAATGTTTGACCAGAGTCATCGTTTTGCAATCGGACACGCATATTTGTAGTTAATTTTAATGTTTTTACGTGTGCCCATAAATTAGAATTTTTCAGGCAAGCATTCATTTCGTCTGCAGGGGTTGATCTAGGTATTACAAATAATTTTTGTCTGAAATCTCCCGCAAGCAATATTAATGTGCTGCCAAAGGGTTTCGAATTCCCTCGCAAATCTTTCAAACATTGATCCAGAGCCTCGAGCGATTTTTTGTGTGCCATTGTGCACTCGTCCCAAATAATAAGTTTGCATTGCTGCAATACTTTATCCATCCCAGGTGATTTGGAAATATTACACGTGGGAGTTTCTGTAGAATGCAAATTCAGAGGCAATTTCAAAGCGGAATGAACAGTTTTTCCACCAGGCAGCAACGTTGCGGCTATTCCGGACGACGCAATTGCCAACGCTATATCATTTTTGATCGAATTGATGCCAGAATCAGTTTTATCACAAACGTTTTACCATAACCTCCTGGCGCATCCAAAAAGAAAATTTCTCCAACGTTGTTATCGACACAATGCATTATCGTATCATAAATGTCTTTTTGTTCTGACGTTAACTTGGAAATGTTAATAAGACAATAGATCACCCGTACTGTAACTTTGTTCACGATCCAATTCTACACATGTCGAAACAGCAGCGGTACGATTAGGTGAAGGCATTCCCAAATCCTGAAGAGGTTTGTTTGCCATACATACGCACAAATCTTCTATAATAACTAAAGTGTAGTTATAAATTTCTGATGTAAAATCAAAAGTCATACCTGACGTCTCTAACCGTTTTCGATGGAGTGTATCTTCGGACATTTTTGATTTATATTTTTCCCATAAATCTGTAGGAGCTGATGGAGATCAAGTTGTTAGTATGATGCCAAACAATACACGAATTTGACTTGGAGTTGACGTTTCGCACGCGTCATTGATGCAGTTATCCCAGTGTTGGTCATTCTCCAATAAATTCAGAGCTTGGAATGCACTACGGTAAGTGTCATGTATAGTACCGTTTACAGTTCTCAAATACTCAAAGGACGTCGGACCGGGTACATTCACCAAAAGCAGGCGTAGAAAGAAGCATTCATGTTGATTGGGGTGGACGGTGTAGAGTCTTCCTATCGTGGTATCTTTGAAGATGGTAGGTTGGCTGTCGACTGACTTACCCTGTTTTCGACGTTCAAATACTTTATTTTTAGCATTCCACGTGTAATACGAAGGCACTTCAGTATACAGTAGTTTCTTTGCATAAGAATCATTTTTGCATAGCGAAAAGAAAGCAGTTAACTTTGTATCCGGTGGATTCAGGGCTCTTTGTTGCACGTTGGTGTCCGAGAAATAAACACGTTGACCATTCTTTAAATGTACCGCTAAGTGAACAACAGCTGGACTATATTCATGTGTCGGAAATGAAAGAATTCGCCAAACAGCTTCATTACTGCTTATGTATCTTCCAGCCTGATATTGTACGATTTCGTCGATATTTTTGATTTCGGACTGCAAGCCAAAAACTGCCATGTCACTGCCTTTGTTGACGTATTTACATATGTATTTGATTGCCTTTACGGAGTTACAGTATTCAACGTTTATGTATGCATTAAATGTTTTTGATAATAATGGGGAATATGGAACAACCCACTGGTTATCTACTTCGATGGTGGTACCGTTACGCTTCTTTATTATTGCTGTTTTACCGCCATCTTCAGTAGATCTTCTTCTATATTGTGGGTAACCATCATTGCCAGTAATTGTGTTGGATGCTAAAAGTCGAAGATATTGCTTTGTGCACCTTCCTTTAGCCATGCATAGTGAATTTTCGTTCAATGCACAGCAAGGTCCATGTATCATATTTTTTACAACAATATCATATAACCCCTTATCGACATTTTCATCAGGTATTTCAGCGGAATTCACATCATCAATTTTGTTAGACGTAATTTTATTATGCAATCAGATTAGTATATGTGCGTGTGGCAAACCTCGTTTTTGCCATTCCACTGAGTACATCCAGCATCGCACTGACCCAAACACTTCAAGTTTTACTATGTAGTTTATCAGTGATTTCAACTTTCGCCGGAAGACACGGGCCGTAATGTCATGTCTATGAACCGCCGATTGTCCTTGAAGTAAAAGCTGATGTATCTCGTCCCAAGATTGATTACATGTAAATGTAATAAATAAATCTGGACGACCCTAGAGACGAACATACGCAATAGCATCTTGAGCATATTCTTGCATATGACGGGGACTGCCAGCATATGACGAAGGTAAAATCGTTAATCTTCCAACGTTTGTGGTATTACCGTCATTTACAACTGCATCTCGCAAATGAATGTATTGTTCAGAGCGGAGCTTGGTCTGATTCAGGCGGATATATAGCAAACGTTCTGATTAAATTTTTGCATACATATCAACGACATATTGGTGAAACAATTGAAGGCATTTTAAAATATAATTCTCTTCATCCTGCCGAATCATTAGTCTATAGGAATAATAATGCATTGCACTGCATTTCTTATTCATTTCTTTGTTAGTGGCGGGATTCATCAATTTAATATTAAAGTGATAGCCGTCGGCTCCATCCCAAAAAATGATAGGATATTGTACGGCATCGTAGCATCGATGAGTTTCAGCAATTCTTACCAACTGAGCGTTTCGCTTATGAAGAATAATATCTCGAGGTAAAAACTGATCACCGACCATAACGATTGCCACTTCGTCGATAGTTGGAGCATTGTATCTACGCACATGTTGGCCAGGAGGCGTTTTGTCAGCGGAAATAACAATTTTATGCGTATCAGTAGGCATCAAATCGATGGCTGTTTTGAACAGACGCACTAAAATATTATTTTCCTGGAAAAGATGTTGCAATTGGGAAACGATTGTCCTTTCAATGTTGGGAGAAATTTCGCAACGTGCATTCAATTCAGAATTTCTATCACTGATGAAGTACAATTGTAAAAATTTATGATTCTCGCCTGAGAATGGTAGAAGGGACCCTGCTTTATGATAAATTTGCCCTTTTACTTTGAAAGTTGAATATTGTAACTCCGTAAAGGCAATCAAGTACATATGTAAATACGTCACCAAAGGCAGCGACATGGCAGTTTTTGGCTTGCAGTCCGAAATCAGTGAAACATTTAATGCACACATAAACGTTGAATACTGTAACTCCGTATAGGCAATCAAATACATATGCAAATGCGTCACCAAAGGCAGCGACTTGGCAGTTTTTGGCTTGCAGTCCGAAATCAGTGATATCGATGAACCGTACAATATCAGGCTGGAAGATACATAAGTAGTAATGAAGCTGTTTGGCGAATTTTTTCATTTCCGATACATGAAAGAAGTCCAGCTGTTGTTCACTTAGCGGTACATTTACAGAATGGTCAACGTGTTTATTTTTTGGAATCCAACGTGCAACAAAGAGCCCTTAATCCACAGGATACAACGTTAAATGCTTTCTTTCCGTTATGTCAAAATGATTCTTTTTCCAAAAAAACTGCTGTATACTGATGACCAAGGATATACTCCATCCAAAACGGTTAGAGACGTCAGATATGACTATTGATTTTACAACAGAAATTTGTAACTACACTTTTGTTATTATTGAAGATTTGTGCTTATGTATGGCAAACAAACCTCTTCAGGATTTGGGAATGCCCTCACCTAATCGTAATACTGCTGTTTCGACATGTGTAGAATTGGATCGTGAACAAAGTTACAACACGAGTGATCTATTGTCGTATGTACAAAATAATATTTCTAAGTTAACGTCTGAGCAAAAGGACATTTATGATAAGTTAATGCATTGTGTCGATAACAACGTTGGAGAAACCTTCTTTTTGGATGCGCCAGGAGATACTGGTAAAACATTTGTGATAAAATGGATTCTGGCATCAATTCGATCAAAAAATGACATAGCGTTGGCAATTGTGTCGTCCAGAATAGCCGCAACGTTGCTGCCTGTGGAAGAACTGCTCATTCCGCTTTGAAATTGCCTCTGAATTTACATTCTACAGAAACTACCACGTGCAATATTTCCAAACCATCTGGGATGGGTATAGTATTGCAGCAATGCAAACTTATTATTTGGGACGAGTGCACAATAGCACACAAAAAATCGCTCGAGGCTCTGGATCAATCATTGCGAGATTTGGGAGGAAATCCGAAACTGTTTAGCAGCACATTAATATTGCTTGCGGGAGATTTCAGGCAAACATTACCTATAATACCTAGATCAACCCCTGCAGACGAAATGAATGCTTGCCTAAAAAATTCTAATGTATGGGCACACGTAAAGACATTAAAATTAACTACAAATATGCGTGTCCGATTGCAAAACGATGACTCTGGTCAAACATTGTCAGATCAATTGCTGGCAATTGGAGACGGAAAGCTCCCAGTAGACTCAATTTCAGGACGTATACAACTGCCTGGTGAATTCTGTAATTTAGTGACGTCCAAAATGAATTGGTTGAAAAGATATTTCCGAATATTCTAACCTATTATAAAAATCATAAATGGCTAAGTGACCCGTGCGATTCTGGCAGCCAAGAATAAAGACGTCCACGAAATCAACAGTATTATTTTGACCAAGATTCGAGACCAGGCAGTCCTTTACAAGTCAGTCGACACAGTTCTGGAACCAAATGAAGCGGTTAATTATCCATCTGAATTTTTAAATTCCCTGGATCTCCCAGGGTTTCCACCACACGTGCTACAACTAAAAATAGGCGTACCAATAATACTGTTACGAAATATCAACCCACCAAAGCTTTGCAATGGCACGCGACTTGCCGTAAAAAAAACAATGGAAAACGTAATAGAGGCAAAAATCTTGACAGGGCCTTTTGAGGGTGAAGCTGTTCTTATTCCTCGCATTCCCATGATTCCAACGGATCTGTCTTTTCAGTTTAAAAGATTGCAATTCCCAATTAGCATTTGCAATCACCATCAACAAAGCTCAAGGGCAATCATTAGAAAAATGTGGTATAGATCTTAATACAGATTGTTTTTCCCATGGACATTTGTATGTTGCATGTTAGAGGGTCAGTAAACCTAACAATCTATTTATATGCACAAACAATGGGACAGCGAAGAATGTTGTATATTCACGAGTTTTACGTAGTTAATTTGTATTGTATATGTATACATATACATTTGTATTGTGTATGTATACACCTATCTATCTATATAAAAATAAGTTGTATTTATGCATGTTTGTTTGTTTGTAAAAAGATCGTTTGCAAATGACGTCATTATAAGTATATATGGTTTCGTGTATGCACAGACAATGGGACAACGAAGAATGTCGTATGTTTGCAAGCTTTACGTAGTTAAAAACATATATATATATATATATATATATATATATATATATATATATATATATATATATATATATATATATATATATATATATATATATATATATATATATATACTAGCTGTTGGGGTGGTGCTTTCCGCCACCCCAACACCTAGTTGTTGGGGGCGCTTCGCTCCCCTAGCCCCCCCACGCGCGAAAGTCGTTACGCGCCAATGTAGTTGTGTCCCTGTGTCCCACCTGTGAATATAGATTGCGAATACTGTAAACTTGCGAATACACAACATTCTTTCCCATTCAACATTTCCCATTCAACATTCGCTTTCCCATTGTCTGTGCATAAAAATAGATTGTCGGGTTTTACCGACTTGAACATGCAACATATAATTGTCCATGGGAAAAACAATCCGTATTCACATCTATACCTCATTATTCTAATGATTGCCCTTGAGCTTTGTTGATGATGATTGCTAATCGAACATTCCCTGTATCCCCGTCGTCATTTATGTATCCCCCTGTGCCCCCCATTATTATTATGATTGCTCTTGAGCTTTGTTGATGGTGATTGCCAATCGAACATTCCCTGTGTCCTTCGTCATTTATATATCCCCCCTGTGCCCCTGGCGTCCCCGTTGTAGTTGTTTCCCTGTGTCCCGGTCAGTCATTTATCTTTCCTGTGTCCCGATCGTTATTTGTGTCCTGGTGTCCCGGTCTGTAATTTCGTCAGTAGACAAACATGACGTCAGTCGACAAACAACTTCATGACGACATACAGCTTAGTCCTTCTAATGACGTCAGTCGACACACTCGACGTCAGTCGACACACAAACATGACGTCAGTCAACAGACAAACAACTTATTTTTATATATATATATAGATAGATGTCCTGGTCGTTATTTGTGTCCCGGTGTCCCAGTTTGTAATTTCTCTTTGAGTGTCCCGGTCGTCATTTGTGTCCTGGTGTCCCGGTCTGTAATTTCGTCAGTCGACAAACATGACGTCAGTCGACAAACATCTTCATGACGACATACAGCTCAATCCTTATAATGATGTCAGTCGACAAACATGACGTCCTTCGACTCACAAACATCACGTCAGTCAACAGGCAAACAACTTATTTTTATATAGATAGATATATCTATCTATGGGCGCGAAGTGCCCCCACCAATATATGAAAAAGCCGCAGGCTTTTTCCTGTTTGTAATTTTCTTAGAGAATCATGGCTGCAGCTCTAGTTGCAACCTAGTAAGAAGCGGACAGTAGGCCATAGTAGCTAAAAGTTAAAATAAAGAAAGAAGTATAACTCATTTAACTAATATATTAAAATAGATCATCATATACATGATGATGGAACACATGCCTATCTATATTTATAAAAATAAGTTTTATGCATGTTTGTTTTTTGAATGTTTGTTTGTAAAGAGGGTTTGGATATGACGTCATTATAAGATGGCGTTACAAACCGGGACACAAATGACGACCAGGACACGGGGAATATAAATGACGACCGGGACACTCAAAGAGAAATTACAGATCAGGACACAAATGACGACCGGGACACAAGGAATATAAATGACGACCGGGACACGGGGACACAACTACAACGGGGTTGGCGGGGGGGGGCAGGGGAATATATAAATGACGACGGGGACAGAGGGAATATTCGATTAGCAATCACCATCAACAAAGCTCAATGGTAATCATTAGAAAAATGCGGTATAGATCTGAATACGGATTGTTTTTCCTATGGACAATTATATGTTGCTTGTTCAAGAGTCGGTAAACCTGACAATCTATTACACAACTACAACGGCGCGTAACGACTTACGCGTGGAGGGGGGGGGGCTTGGGGGGTTGTTGTTGTTGCGCTTCGCACCATTGTAGTTGTGTCCCTGTGTCCCACCTGTGAAGAAACATATATATATATATATATATATATATATATATATATATATATATATATATATATGATTTTAACTACGTAAAACTTGTGAATATACAATATTCTTCGCTGTCCCATTGTCTGTGCATATAAATAGATTGTCAGGTTTACCGACTCTTGAACATGCAGCAAAAAACTGTCCATGGGAAAACAATCCGTATTCAGATCTATACCGCATTTTCTAATAATTACCCTTTGGCTTTGTTGATGGTAATTGCTAATCGAATATTCCCTGTGTCCCCGTCGTCATTTATATATCCCCCGTGTGCCCTTTCGGCGTCCCCGTTGTAGTTGTGTCCCTGTGTCCTGGTCGCCATTTATATTCCCTGTGTCCCGGTCGTCATTTGTGTCCCGGTGTCTCGGTCTGTAATTCCTCTTTGAGTTTCCCGGTCGTCATTTATATTCCCTGTGTCCCGCTTGTCATTTGTGTCTCGTTGTCCCGGTTTGTAATTTCTCTTTGAGTGTCCCGGTCGTCATTTATATTCCTTGTGTACCGGTGTCCCGGTCTGTAACATACGACAATAGATCAATTGTGTTGTAACTTTGTTCACGATCCCATTCTACACATGTAGAAATAGAAGCAGTACGATTAGGTGAAGGCATTCCCAAATGCTCGAGAAGTTTGTTTGCAATAGATAAGCTCAAATCTTCAACCATGACTAAAGTGCAGTTATAAATTTCTGTTGTAAAGTCCAAGGTCATATCTGACCTTTATATCTGTATTTGGTGGAGTATATTCTCGGCCATTTGCGATTTGTATTTCTCCCATAACTCTCTAGGAGATGAAGGAGAGCAACTTTTGCCGGAAGACACGGGCCGTAATGTCATGTCTATGAACCGGCGATTGTCCAGGATGTAAAAGCTGTTGTATCTAATCCCAAGATGGATTACATATAAATGTAATAAATGACGAATCATTATTCTATTGGCATAATATTTCATTGCGCTACATTTCTTATCCATTTCTTTGTTAGTGGCTGGATTTATCAATTTAATATTAAAGTGATAGCCGTCGGCTCCATCCCAAAAAATGATAGGATATTGTAGGGCATCGTAGCATCGATGAGTTTAATAAAAAATTCTCTTTTGAAACGCCTTCGTATATACTTATAATGACGTCATATACAAAGCCTTTGACGTCATATACAAATCACCGACCATAACTATTGCCAATTCGTTGATAGTTGCGTGTCAGTAGGCAGCAATTCGATTTTTTTTTGAACAGAAGCACTAAATTATTATACTATGCGGAAAAGATGTTGCAACTGGGAAACGATAGTCCTTTCAATGTCGTTTTTATATCATCGGTATCACTTTCAAGTTGATTGGTTTGTTTTACCTTGACTTGTCTTTCGTCACTATGAAATTCATATCGCCGAACCTTTGCTTTTTTAACTAAAATCTGGTAGGCATTGATGATCTTATCCAAGTCAAAATCCCAAACCCAATCATCATCGCTATCATTTTCAGTTTTGATACGTTTTGACTCTCGCTGTCCTGGTTGTTTTCAGGTTGCTCTTGTGATTCCTCGGCACGCTTTCTTTTGGTGATTTGTCTTTGAGACACAAGACTGTTTTTACGCTGTTGTTTTGATTCCTCGGCACGCTTTCTTTTCATATTATCTCTATTAGCCGCAAGCCTGTTTTCACGCTGTTGTTGTGATCCCTCGGCACGCTTTCTTTTCTTACTTTCTCTATTAGCCGCAAGCCTTTTGGCATTAGCTCTTTGAGCAACTTCCTCGGCTGTTTCTTCTGCCATTATAGGTTCTTCTGTCATTTTAAGATCTATGTTAAAAATTTCTCTTTAAAAGGCCTTCTTATATACTTATAATGACGTCATATACAAAGCCTTTGACGCCATAACAAACATGACGTCAGTCGACAAACAACTTCATGAAGCCATAATGATCAATCCTTATAATGACGTCAGTTGACAAACATGACGTCAGTCGACACACAAACATGACGTCAGTCGCCACACAAACAACTGATTTTTTATATATAGATATATATATATAAAGGATACGTAAAGGATTGGTATAATTGCAATGTAATCATGATCGTATTACAGGGACAATATAGTTCATTTTAATAGTATACAAGCACATGCTTAAGTTGGTAAGGTTGACCAATTTAACCTTAGCACTCACTGCCACTTGTAAATTTTTGTATTGGATCAAATTAAATGACCATCAAATACACCATTTAAATAATTTTTCCCAATACAGCACATTGTTAAGAGTAAATTTAAAAATTTCTTTATAGAGGGTACTTCAGCATCAGGACGAGCAAGCCCTTTTAAATGCTTACATATCTGAATGGACAAGGTTTTGGACACAATGCTCGTATTTACCAATGCCTTTTGTGCAACTGGAGGCTTGTTTACTTGGCAAAACAACCAGTAATCCTCAAAGAAAACAACCAGTACAAGAAAGTATGGTGAAAAAGGTAAGTGCCGGGTAATAAATTCTTAGGTCCATTATATAATTTTTTTACCGAGAAAATAAAATGCAAAAGAACAAGAAAATTTCCAAAAAGGATGCTTATGTGAGATTGGACCCAGAAGCCACGCCGAAATAACGTTCGGTGGCAGTGGACACAACAACGCTCAATGGCGGTGCGAACCTTTTTGAACAGTTTTTTAAAGACACTTTTTCTGTGTTGACTTATTATTGACTGAATATTCCCTTTTTCTTCCCAAATCCATGTTATATTCAGCACTTTATCAAAATTAAATCCCAGTACTCATGCTTTTCCAACAAACAGGAGTCAATAGTTAGTTGCTATATCATCATGACTTTTAGATTTGTTCAGAGATGGTATTCTGCGGCCTTTTGTTTTTGACGTGTAACCCATCCTCTTGCCCCTGAAATCCCTGGCACACACTTAATATCTTCTTCACTCCCTGGGTTAAAAGTTTTTACCTCCCAAAATGTTGAACTTTACAGAAAAACGTTTTGAGAGACTTGCAAACCATATATTGTCTCTTATATGCACCGCAAAAGATAGTCAAGATACCGAATTCATCTTTTAATCGCACTAATACCCGTAAAATCTTTCATATAGCCGAGTCAGTCTCTTCACTGTGGTAGCGCAGAAAAGGGTTAGTAGACTTCAACCTAATAGTTTTTAATCGTTTTTTTTTTTTCATCAAAGGTGGATGTCTTTAAGACTCATCAAGACATGGTGGTCTTTTCCTCTTCTTCTTTTCCTGTATTGGTAGTCCCTCACGTTTCTCTGCTGCACTATTTTCCAACCTTGTAGCCCGTATTTTGGTATATAATCGTAATCAGAGTTTGTTATGGAGATTGTTCGCCAGTTTTACCGGTCCTTTCTGTGTTCATCTTTGTGTAACAGCGATATAAATAGCACCTCACTTTCACATAACTCTTGACCCAAAATCACTGAACACATTTTTAAAAATATCCTTAGTTTCACCCAAATTCATAACCAAGCCTAGTGATCCCTGGTGACGCTCTGTTTTTCTAGTCGAGCTATCACTTTTTCAACTTTATCTCTTACTAATTTGAATGTTTTCTTCTTCTATATCCTGGTATCTAGCCTGAAAACCGAAGTAACTCAATATACCTAGTGGGAATTTTTTTTAGTCTTGTTAAAGGAAGCAATGTATGGTGGTATTTTCTCTTGGTCTGTGTTTCTTTCTCGAGTTTGGTAAATCTTTTTTGTCCGACAAGTGTGATTCTTGTGTAGCTCTGGCATTATTAACTTAACCAGTCTTTGTGGTCATTTGAAGAAAAAACGAAAATTAGAAAAATTAATGTTCAAGAATGTTTCTAATAGATGGACTGTCTGCCATAAGCTTTTGAAAAATACATTATTCAATCAATATTAAATATTTGAAAATGGATAAAAAATATTGATAGGAAAGAGCAAGACATTTTCAATAGTAAAAGAAAAACACTAAAAGGAAAGAATTAATTCCATTATTAACATCGCAAAAGACATGTACTGGAGTGAATGAAGGAGTGCACTTACATGATTTTACAACCCCATGATACAGAAGTAAATTACTAACACAAATAACAGTACCCTTTCCCAGTTTCTCACGTAAGCTTTTTGTTATGACAAGAAAGTAGTGATGTTAGAATTTGAAGTCAAATATTCCAGTCAACCATAACCAAAATCAAGCCGGCTAATTCTTTTTCACCCGACCAAGATGTATCTGAATTTTCTTCGAAATATAGATATCGCTGGTAAAATAATCGTCCGTCTTTTATATTGGATTCAAAATAAATTTAGTCAAGTTTTGCTTCTTCTTCTTCTTCAGGTCAATTTCAGTTTCAGTTGTGAATTGGAATATGTAAAATAAACTAACTTTCTGAAAACGCCATCTATTCTGATCCCTCTAACTCTCGTAATCTTGAAAGTTTTCAACTTCTGTTCTTATTTTTGTTCTTTGATTTTACACTATTCGCGTCAGATACTTTGCCTAAGATCCACTTCCTCGTTTAGGTGTGTTAACACCCTGCATAAGTAGCGTTTGTTAGCTTCTTTATCTCTTATCTGTTGTTTGAAAAGACTTCTAATAAAATCCCCCTTTTTCTAATTCTTTTACTAAGCCTTGGATTATTCTTCTAGTCTCGCCCTCTCGTAATATATTCGTGTTGATTCTCCAACTTGCTTGTTTTTTTTTGTTTTCTTTTTTTGGAGGGGGTGTGGAATGACGCTTTCTGGCTTAAGTCTGAGAGCAGCAGCCAAAACCGCATGTTCCGTGAAAGGTAACACTCTATTTTCAATCTTTGACATTTTTATTCTTAGACCTGGGAAGCAGTAAATCCTAAATATACTGCTTGCCCATCTCGTGTCAATGCGCGTGTATAATGCATCTTTTTTTCTTTTGGTTTACATTTGATATCTCCCTGCTGTTATGCACAATCAAAGCCACGTAAGACAATCATTGATTCTGAAGTGAAATGCTCAATAATACAAGGTATTCCTTTTGAGCACCTCTTATTGTTGCTCAGAATTGTTTGTGTCAGCTCGTAGCTGTACTTTAACCAATGCGGTACTTCCCCATTGAACACAGCTTCCTTTCTCATCTGTTTCATTCTTGGTGCTCTCTTTATTTAAGTTTTTGTCACTTTGAAGAATGAAGCCTGTGTCACGTACAAGGCCTGCTGATATAACTTATAGCCTTGCTCTTGAAATAGCCTCATATTTGAAGCGTCTACCCCCTGGACCCACGAAATATCCAAATCATTTGCTAAAAAAAAAAAATCTAGTAACATTTCTTGACTATTCTCATGCTTTAGATCATTTACATTTAGAGCTCCTATTTTGAAAGTAATATTTTCTTAAATTCATTTGCTGTTTTAATTCTTTTTTTTCTTATCGCTTGGCTTCTCTCCTTTTTTCTTCTTGCTGTTTAACTCATCTCAACCATGCAAGACATCGGTACACTGTTTGTTAGGCCCAAAACACACTTGCTTCTTTCTAAAGATTGAATTTTTTTTACCGTCACCGTCTTACCGGTTGAGGCGAATAAGATTGTATTGTGAAGTACGTATTGGACGGTAAAAATAAACGATGGTTTAACACCGACGGCAGAAATGGAGCCCACCACTACCACTGCATCCGTCCATTTTTACTTCCTCCTCCGAAATGGTGGCCTGCGTCACTAAATACACGGATACACTCGGCGTCTAGTCTGGTGACGATGACGTTGTTGTGTTTGTATTACGGTGTATAGTGGTATTATTTTATTGTGGCCACTTGCTAATTAAGCTTATAAATTACATGTATAGAAACTAAAATCTAAAAGTCACTTTTTAAGAAGATCTCTCACTAAAACCAGATTATTTTTCTCTCCTTATCTTGGCTTTTTTTTTCATCGATTGCAAGTCCCCAGGGGTTGTCCACTTTCTGCTACCTTGTTTACATCACGGAGTGCCCGTATAACTTTATTTTTTCTCTTCCTCTTCAATCAACAACTAAATTACATTAATGCCAAAAGTTTTTCTCTATTCATATTATTTACACCACTATGAATGAAGTGGACTCTTGCTTCACGGTTTCAGATCTGCAATCGATAGATATGTCACCACTAAAATCTTTAAGGGCCCGTGTGTAAACACATTATTTTAGAGCGTTAGAAACAATCTGACTGGTAAGAAATCTCATCGGTAAAAAACACCAAGTTTATTCTGGGCCTTTAGGGATTCTCCCGTTTTTTTCAGTCTTTTTCTGGAAGCCGGTGGCTGGACGTAGTATCCGTGACTATTTGCTACTTGGTGCCCCTCCATTTACCTTCTGCTGAGTACGCCGTTTTGATTTTTCTCGGAAAGTTTGCAGTGCCATGGTCGTCATTATGATATATAAAATATAGCTTGGACTGGCCATCTTTGGAAACAAAAAGCTTTCCTGATGTATTACCATCATTCACAGGATGTTGGTTTTGATGTACGCAAGCGCTTATGCGCCGCTTGTGGCTACCTCGATAAAATCATTCCCCCTGAAAGTTTTATGACGCTTGTTTAGAACCTGTCCATACCGTTCGAGCACTGTTCTTGGCTTCATCAGCTGAATATTCGCCTTGAGCTTTTTTTTTAGGTAGACTGCAACCGCGTTCTCCTATTTCCTGCCACATACAGCGAGTTCACAAATTGATAAAGGTCTAAATTTTCGAAGATTTTCTACATCTATCGTCCGGAAGGTGGAATCAAGGAGATTTAAACCTTTGAGGAAGCGATGGATCTTCATATCTCAAACAATTTTCAGAATATCCTCTGGGACACTTCTTAAATTGAAGGTAACTGTGTTCCTCCGTTTTTCAACAAAAAAGGCTTGCTCGAATAGGTTCGCTTCTAGCCCGCATAAATACTCAGTCGACGCACCGCCTATAGAAGAGCTGGTCTCGAATGGCTTCAAAAAGTAGTTGATACCTTTCTACCTTGAATGCTTTAAAAAACGGATATGTCTTTTTTATTTGTCACAACAAAAGCATCTGGAATTTTTTTTATTATGGTACGAGTTCCACTAGTTTTTTTAATTTATTGATTTTATTTTTCAGTTGATGTTGGACAGTTGGAACAAAAGCATATTTTCATCAATAAAACAGAAATTACAAGACGCGGCTATGCATTTAGTCTATAAGGAAAGGTGCAATGAGCAATTTGACTCAAATCTAGTTATTGGAGTTAGGGAATCTTATGGTAAGGGATTTTTGTTGTTTCTTCATCTGTTTACTTTCATCTTATAATTTGTCTTAAGTCAAATTTTAAACGTTGAATCGAAGTAAAACCTGGTATGGTTTGGAAGTTCCAAAGATATTATTTCATTGACGTATCTCATTTAATATTTTATTCTTTGACAATCTGATTCGTTAAATTGACCCAGTTTCTTAGTTAAACGCTGCAATGCGTTTCGCTATCAAGTTACTTAGCCTTTGAAGGGATTGAGTGAAACAGTAAAGCAATGGTACTATGTTGTCCTGCCAAGCTTAAAAGACGTATCTCAATTTTTCCTCTTTTTTTTTACATTATAATTTTCCGAAAAACAGTCAACGGTATTGTTAAATAAGGAATCCATGTTTCGTTCACTATATCCAGTACTGATATAAGAGCGGATATTGGTATTCATTAAATAGTTTACATAACAATAACCATCTTCTCTCCCACTGGATGTTGTTAGCCCACTTTGCACAGAGTGTTAAATTAAGTACACTACTTGAATAACTTTCTATATAGTTCTCTTTTAATGAGTTTTTGAAAGAATTTATTTTTGAAGTTTTAAAAGAAATACACAATTTTTAGTACTTGTATGGAATACCCCCTACCTAATATTATTTATAATAGTTTCTCTGACGCTCAATCCGAACGAAATATACCAAAATAGGATTAAAATACAATACCGTAGAAAAAAATTTGGGCTGTGTATTTGCACATTAGGGGGGTGGGGAAGTAAAGTATAGCGGATCTGTTTATCTGACGCTCAATCCTAAGGTAAAAGGTAAAAAGGTAAAGGATACGGCATCAGACTTTACAGTCCCTACCGGCGGTGCTGATCTCCGTTTCTTGGCCCTTCAGCCAGGAAGTGCAATGGGGGGTTGGGGGCCAGCCATCCTGTGCTTTCACACACCCTTCCTGTTTACCTTCCCCAGATTTCTCCAGGTACCCATTTAGAGCTGGGTCGACTCTGGCTAAGCTTACAGAGTCACGCCACTGACCCCCGTCCCAACTGAAGAATTGGGTACACTGGGATTCGAACCCGCGTCCTCTCAGACAAAGGATCCCGAATCCAGCGCACCAACCAACAAATAAGATGAAAATATAATACTTTACTAACCAAATTATAGAAACTACAGAGGTACTCTACTCCCCCTCCCCTCTAATGTGCAAAAGTAAACCTCATAATTTGTTTATAAAAAAAACATCGAGAAAAAACCGGTTCTACTTAGATGAATAATATTAGGTAGAAGGTATTTTATACAAATACCTATTTTTTTGCAATTCACTTAAACAATAGGTAATTTTGATTTTTATGTTAAAAATTCACCTTTAAAATATTCCTCTGACCTGTTAAACCTCTCGTGCGGGAATCATCGCAGTGTACTGGCCCGTGTTGTTTAGGTCATGCTGACAAGCATATTAAATATATATATATTTACTGCTAGAACAAAAATTCAATCTTTTAAAAAGTATAAAACAAACAAAATGAAACTATTTAGGCTCTGAAAGTAAACTTTTTATGGATCACATAATGTTAGAATAGGTGGGAACGTAGAATTTTCCATTTGAATGTTGTGTTTTCTAAATTTAGATGATAAATCAGTAATGTGAACCTGACTCATAGCTGGTCTAATTCTGTTTTTCGGGAGCTTGGACCTGGTCTGGCCTTGATGGGGTAGGCAATAAAAAGGAATTTCAGCCTCATTTTACTCAATTATTACCGTCAGGATGTATGCAGGGGCGGGTTATTTGGATCTCTGTCAATTATGGCTAAAAGTAAGAGCTAATAGTCAGATCTCAATCAAACTTGATCGGTAGTTAGGGCAAGTGTCCCAATTGTTCTTTTTGTGACTCCTTGCCTGATCCGAATGAAGTGGGTACCTGAATTGATATCGTTACAATGTGTACCTAAACATTCTACTGGATACCAGTGAAATTTGGCGGGAAGTAAAAGCTAGCGACATAATTTTGATATTCCCTGTTCCAGAACCGATACGGAAGAAGGAAACACACCTTAGCTTGGAGCTTGTTGTATACCCCTGTATCTTGGTCATTCAGGGTATGAACGATAAGATGCAAATCATCTCTCAGTTGTGTACTTCCATCACATCTTCGCAGTGGTCCTTAATTTTTGTATTAGATCATCTGCCAGAAGGGTTTTCAAATTTAACTTTTCAAGAGAATTGAAAGTTATTTTCCAGATTTCGTATTTAGGGTCCGAATTAGATTTGAATTTTGCAAATGGAGGAGGCTTCGTGAATGGTCACCATCAAGATATTTATCTGAAGATTCTTTGGTCCTCACTTGAACAGAGAGGCTGCAGATAGTGTCCATCTTGGTCTATCTTTTTTTGGGATGAGGGGACGTCAAGGATCAATCTGGCTTCTGTAGAGGAGAATTGTCTCTAGATTTAAATTAACAGAATATCCGCCAGAAGAAATTGTTGGATCTCAACAAGACTTTGAGGAAATGATTGAGGTTCTTACTGATTTAAGTCGGTAGGAGAAGGCGAAAGGAGTCTCTAAATTCGTATCATTAATGCAGATACCGAAAATGGATATTGAATCCTAACGAAACATGGTAGGAAGTACAAACTAGGATCACAATTGATCCTTTTTAGATTCCACACCCGGGGTGACTACTTTAAGGTTTAAAAAACACTTTGTCGTAAACTTAATCACTACTCCGGCTCATGGAATTCAAGAAAACTTGGTAAATAGTCACAGCTGTAATTTTGGATGTTCGTCCTTGATTGGGGCTCCTTGAAAGACAACTTACATTGTGTTGATGCGCATTCACCAAGGAGGTTGAGTCTGCCGATATATAGAGCATTTGCTCCTAGAAGCAAGTACCGCACGAGATTGTAGATCTTCCTTTAAATATTTTGGTTAACATGTGTTTGCGCTTCCTTAACCGGATCGTTTTACAGGCGATTTGTAGCTGAAGGAAATAGCCTAGTATATTTCTTTTTTCGTCTCCTAAAATTTGGAGCTTGCTATGTTACGGGTGAAAAGTCTGAACCATATTCTTTAAAAAACGGTACGTGAAACTTATCTGTACTCTTTCTAGCATATCTCAATAAGAAAACTAAAAGTCAAAATAAACTGCAAGCGTATTTATTTTAGTTTAAAAAAAAGAAATAAAATACAAAAAAAAAAGACTGGACTACGTTAACTTTTTTGGCTAAAGTTTTCCTATAAGCCAGATCATACACATATTGGATAATACATATATACACACACACACACACACATATATATATATATATATATATATATATATATATATATATATATATATATATATATATATATATATATATATATATATATATATATATATATATATATATATATATATAAGTTGTCTGTGTGTGTGTGTGTGTTTCGAGTGACGTCATGTTTGTGTGGCGACTGACGTCATGTTTGTTGATTGACGAAATTACACACCGGGAAATCGGGACACAAATGACAACCGGGACACCGGGACATAGGGAATATAAATGACGACCGGGACACTCAAAGAGAAAGCGACCGGGACACAAGGAATGTTCGGTTAGCACTCACCATCAACAAAGCACCGGGACACAAATGATCACCGGGACACAGGGAATATAAATGACAACCAGGACACTCGAAGAGAAATTACAGACCGGGACACCGGAACACAAATGACGACCGGGACAAAAATGACGACCGGGACACCGCGACACAGGGAATATAAATGACGACCGCGACACTCAAAGAGAAACTATAGACTGGGACACCGGGACACAAATGATGACCGGGACACAGGGAAACAACAACAACGGGGACGCCGGAGGGCACAGGGGGATATATAAATGACGACAGGGACACAGGGAATGTTCGGTTAGCAATCACCATCAACAAAGCTCAAGGGCAATCATTAGAATAATGAGGTATAGATCTGAATACAGATTGTTTTTCCCATGGACAATTATATGTTACAATTATATATATGTATATATATATATATATATATATATATATATATATATATATATATATATATATATATATATATATATATATATATATATATTTATATATATATATATATATATATATATATATATATATATATATATATATATATATATATACATATATACACATATGTGTGTGTGTGTATTTGTATAGATAACATTTGTATTCTAGTAAATTTGTGTTCAAACGCTTGTGATCAGCTTCAAATCTACAGAGATCATTTTGAAAAGGCCTATATTGACTTTACTCGAAGTTTTTACCTACAGCAGGCTGGAAGCTACCTTGCAGAGAATGGAATGCAAGAATATATGAAGTATGCAGACGCTAAACTCAAAGAAGAAGAGCAAAGAGCAAGTAAATACTTGGAGCCGGGGCCTGAGAGCCAGATAAAGGTAATACTGGGTAAACATGCTTTTGTCTAATCGTATTTTCAAGTATGTATTTCAAGTATCGTGTTTTAATCGTGTTTTCAAGTATGTGTTAAGAATTTATCCCTCACCCCTATTTTTTTCATTTGTTTGTTTTCAATTATTTTTCTAATAATCTTTTATTTGTCCATTTGTCCTTCGTAAAATAAAAACTACAGTGTTATAAATGTAATAGAAGCAAATGACCTAACTCAAATGGCATCGTTGCTAATGTTGTACAGGCTTGGATATGTATTGACATAAGCATGCTTGGGTAACATACGTTAATTTGAGCAATATCAGTTGTGAGATAGTGATAAACCAGCAAACACGTAATTGCGAGCTCTTTGTATCTTGATCATAGTATATTATATATTTGCAAATTTATTTCTTTTGATTTCATTTTAGGTACAAAATGTATAGAAAATGCTTAAATCACCCTAACAACTTTTTTTTTCATTTGGTGAAGTGACACTAAAGTCCAAAAGGGAAACACTCATGCTATTAATAAAAATGTGCAAAGGGCTTTATTTTGGGTGTAAAGTGGGGTACCAAGCAAGGGCTTGGTAATTATAAGTTTCGTCGAGTTTAGTTTCACTCATCGAGTCAAGTGGGAGCCTGAGAAAATTTGTTTATTTTTGAGAAAAAAAGGGGAAATACCCTTTAAAGGTCATAGAATCTTGATCAAAATCACGTC